>NC_056729.1:801280055-801340055 GCF_019279795.1 Protopterus annectens
GCGCTGCCATGCTGCATGGGAATGGTCCATTCCATGCAAGAATAAGCTATTCTTTCACTGAAGTTTGCTGAATATTGGGGATTATGAAATCTGTAGAAGAAAATACATACACTGGAAGTTAACAGAAACATTAATGAAACCTCCTTAGAGCAGGGGCCCAGGAGTTAATCTGTACTAATAAGCAGAAGTTTCATTAAGGAGATGATGAGGTAGAAAAGAAGACAACAAGCCAGGAGGAACATCAGAAGCAGAAAACCTAGATGCAGGGTTCTTTGTAGGCAATTCAGCAGCTGAATGAGAAAGAAATTCAATCACATCAAGAGGGTTGTAATGAAATAGCCAGGTGATTCAAGCAGTGATGTAAAGCTGATATCAGGCATAAAAAAAAGAGAGTGAGAAAGAGAGAAAATAATAAACAATGCATGGATGTTTTTATTTATTCAAAAGTGATAACAGCACCAGTCTACCTGATCACCACATAACTCCTGAATTAAAAGCACATGCATCCTGAATGTAATCATCTATCCTCTTCATCCTCAGTGAGTTTTTAGCTACATGGTTAATACACTCCAGTGAAATCACAGATTTTCTTTGCACAGTGTATAAGCAAACTGCCTCTCCTCAGTTACTCCACAGGTTTATCCAAATCACCTGTAAAAAGTGAAACCAGTGGCTCTACAACATAGCCCACCATCTGCATTCAAAATCATGGGCATTTAATTAAGGGACTGCTGATGTGCACTGCCAAATGGCAGTTAACCAAATAATAGTCAAGTTATTCTTACAGTGTACCTAATGGTCAGTGATTTGATAGCTTGGTGTCAGAAATGTTAACTGTAGTGACAAGCAGCATATGTCTAGTAAGAATGCATAACTAGTACAAGGCCAAACAAGAAAAGAAATGCAGTACTTAAAAGTATGACCTTGTTGAGCAATCTGGGAACATTAGAAATACATATAGGATCATAGATTAGTACTAGGCTAACTGCCCTTGTGGACCATTTTAAGCTTAGACAATTAGCCCACATGAGAATCAAACCCTGCACATTGTGTCTATATGGTAAACACGTTAATCATTATGCCATCCTCCCACCATACAAATATAATACAGGTAGTACAGATTGGAAAAATTCCTTTACAGAGACATGATTGTGTGCATCATGCAAAAGGCTGCTCTACCAGATGTGATACGCCACTCAAATTTAGTGACTCTACATAATGCTTATAGAGCCAATTAAACTACAACTACAACTGAATGTCAGTTTACTATGTGTACATTTCTGCTTAACTTACTAGAACTCAAAAAAGTTTTAAAAAATCTATTTTATACATTTCTTTACAGAGTTTTTAAAAAGTATAGCACTTCTTTCTAATAAAAAAGGACACAGTGTAACTTAGGAAGTGTAGTGCATGCATAGCCAGCCTTAGGCATAGGATGACTAGGCAGCCACCTAGGGCACCGCTCTAGCAGGGGAGGTTATACAGTAATTGGGATGGTGTAGGTAGACCAGGATGGGGGCACCAAGTAGTGCTGGGGGGATCTGTGGAGATCTTTTGCCTAGGGCACTAGTTGACCAAAGGCCGTCAATGAGTGCATAACATAAGTTATATGACAGGATGCATCCCGGTACATGTAAGTAAAGCATTGAAAAAGTAATATGTCTTGTCTTTTGTTATGTGCATCTTAAAGCCTCATAGCTATGCTAGTATTTTATCCAAACTGTATTAGGAATACCAGAGTGTGAGCTTGAAAGACCAATGAGTGTGCATGGTGTATGTTACTTCATAATTTTCACTTCTAATACCACATTGCAGGTATTACCAGTGCAAATCAACATTTGCCCCTGACAAATGCAGTATGTTTGCTTTAGGCAGTACCAAAATGCAATGTGACTACACCAGTGTTATCCCAGTGCAACTAAAACAGGGACTTCATAATAGTCTGTGCAATTCACACTGTGTCACACGCTGCACGGTTCACAGCTAGGTGAATTATTGCTGCTGTATTACAGTTTGTTTGAAGCTTGACTTTTAATAGAAAAAAGCTTGAAATCATCATAATGATACCTTTTATGAAAGTAAAGCAATTAAATTCACACTGCCTTATATCTGACAAGAAAAATATTGCCTTAGGTCCAACATTTTTAAGATCATAGTATCGTAGGAGGTTATTGGGCTAACAACCCTATAGCCTTTTTAAGCCTTATGCTCCAATATTCCCAATTATCAATGCCCATGGACTAGGACAGTTTTGGTATATGCCTTTGCCTTAGGGCACGTACAAGCTGTTCATATCCATTAGAAACAAAGGCAACAAGCCAGAGGGTAATTTAAGATTTCCCATCCATTGGTACAAATTGCATTTGAAAAGGCTTAGGGATGAACTCTGCATCACATGAGTGGAGAGTCTGTTCCAGAAAAGGGGTCATCTCTGAGACAAATGCCTGTCTCTCCAACATCCTTTGTTTATTCTGTACATGAGGTTTAGATACTTAGATCAGGTAATTATACTACAGTTTGTTTTGTGAATGTGTAACAGATCCATCAGGGTTGGATCAGAAAATGCCTTGTAAGTTATCAATAGCTTGTCCTTCAGTAGTCTGTAGGATACCGAGTACAGGGACATGACTTTGAGGTGGTCCACAAAGAAATTGTTATTTACACCCTGTATTTTTTGTTAGTGAGGAACCTCTCTGACCACTCAAGTTGTTGCAAATACCTATTCAAGTATATGTGGGAGGGTGAATTGTTCTTGATTATTGATCTAATGAGGTCTGAATGTACTGGAATAATGATCTACTTAGATTTGGATGCCATGACCTTAAGTATAAGTTGTACCATGCAGAAGAATTTTCTTAGCACCATGGACAAATGGTGATCAAAGTTCAGCTTATTGTTAAACTGACTTCACAAGTCCCTTACCTCTGGTTATACTCTTAGGGAAGTTTTATCAATGTTGTAATAGCAGGGGTAGTCATCTATTGAAGTGATATAATTATGCATTTTTTTCATTGAATTTTAGGCCATGGCTCTGGCACCAGTTATTTGTCTGTGTTAATCTCTCCAAGAGGATATCCCTATCTTTTGGGGGATTCAATGATTGTATGCAGCTTGCAGTCATCAGCAAATGTGGACAGCCAAAGGCCTTCCACATTTGCCTTGACAAGGAGAGATGCTAGTAATGTGTCCTGTGGAACATTGCTAGTAACAGGTGGAGGTGGTTTCCCCATCTAACGTTGTGTGTCCTATCCATGATCCATTTGCCTATCCATTGAGTAACATAAGGAATTATACTTAAATTTATGAGTTTGTCTATGACTTTGCCAGGTCTAGGTAGGCAGTATCCGTGATGTTGCCCTTGCCCATGGCTCTAGTGACCTTGTCAAAGAAGTCCACCAGTTATAGTAGGCATGATCTTCCCATGATGAAACCAAACTGGCACAGGTTCATTGTTTGATGATTTCCTATGTCCTTGTTATCAGGTCCACAATACTTCTTTCCATGGCCTTGCATGCAAAACTAGTCAAACGTATGAGTGTCTAGATTCCTGGGACTGTTGATGGTCCCCTTTTATGTAGATGGATAACCATTACAATCCTCTGTTTCCTAAGGATGAAGCCTGTCTGGGGACTTTGGTGGAATAGAGATTCTAGTGGGCCTGACAGGTTTCATTTCAAATTATCTAAGAGGATTCTGGGATATTGTCAGGACTCATCAATGTAGACTTTTTAGCTATGGAGATTGCAGAGAAGACCTGGTTTTCAGTGATAATTATGGAAAAATTGTAGAAGATATTTCCTGGGGGATAACTGGGGGTGATGGAGTGATAAAACTGGAGCTAAACTGATCATCAGCTAATTTGCTATAATGCCTAGCTCACCAAAGGGAGTTTGATTCACTATTAATTCATCACACTGTTGGGTGTACCTCTTAAGGTTGCATACATAACTGAAAAGTGCCTTATGGTTATCACTAGCCTGGAAGGCTATATTTGCCTTGTATTTAGCTTTGGTGGATTTGAATAGTCCGCTGTGTTACTTGTTGTGACTGACAAGAGAGTTTTTACCTTTTCGGCATAGCCCTTTTCTTTTTTGGGGCAGGATTTTCTTTCTTTTATGTACAACATATTTATACTGTGGTGCTCTAAGGGGGCTTGTTTTTGCAGTTCATCATAATTTTACTTCAGTATGGTACTGCTGTGTCTGTGCAGTTATGTACATGCCTCTACAAGGTTTCTGTAGACATTTTCACATAGATCACAGTGGTTCAACAAGTTTTGAGGGGCTTAGAATAGAGCTATGCCATCAGTTAATAGGAGGTAGTTAGCCTTAGAAAAGTTCTTAAAAGTTCTAAGGTTTACCGGAAGTTCCGGCTTTATATTTATTTCAAGAGTGACTGCTTTGTGATCAGATCTGACCAGTGAGAACATTACACAATGGGGTTGCAACATTCCCATATAGTTATGAATACCAGATTCAGGATATTTGCACCCCTAGTACATGTGCAGACTAGCTGTTCTGTGGAGTTTGCATTAACAAAATCCAGGAATCTTTGAAACTGCATGTTAGTGGTTATGTATATGTGCCAGTTTATGGTGGGATAGTTGAAATCACCTAGGAATATGGTGTTGGGCTGAATGGTTAGTGACTCCAGTACATTCCTGTGCAGATATTGTTATACTGGATCATAGATGATGACTTATAGTTAGCAAGTATGTGGCATAGGACTTTACCTATGTTTAGCTGGACATGGAGTAACTGAAGCATATATTTTTTGACCAAACTTGAGGTGTAATTACTTTTTATGTTGACTGATACACTTCCACTTCTTGTCTTTCTTGTACATTAGCTGGTCTAAATGTGTGGAAGGCATTATTGACTTGCTCTGTTAGGATACCTTCTACGGCTTTAATCCAAGTCTCAGTAACTGTCCAGATGTCAACACTCTCAAGACTGAGGCACACTTCTAAAGAGTGAAGCTTCTTGATGAGGCTCCAAGCACGGCACATTAACACCTTTAGTTTATCTTAAGTAGCATTTACTATGTCAGACGTTTTATCAGGTAGGTAGTACCTAAAAAGGGCACTATAGTGGGGGATAATATTTTGGGCAACATACAAAAGCCTAGTAGGTACAGGTGCAGACCATCCCTGTCAAAGCAGCATGGTCTGTTGATGACATCCTCACAAGCTGACAAATATTGGACCCCCTTAAAATGGCATCAGTAACTAAGACAATTA
The DNA here is from genome assembly GCF_019279795.1 of Protopterus annectens. Taxonomy (NCBI): domain Eukaryota; kingdom Metazoa; phylum Chordata; order Ceratodontiformes; family Protopteridae; genus Protopterus; species Protopterus annectens. The sequence goes on from NC_056729.1 coordinate 801,285,295, forward strand.
TTAAATTCAATCACCTTCCGTTTATATTATGATATCATCCAAGCAGAAGGTAGAATACTGCTCAGTGGTAGACTCATACCAGCCTGGGACACATAATCTGAAACCCTATCATGTCTGTCTTCTTATAGTCCAGGGAGGTAGGTCATTAACAGCAATGTGGATTATGACAGACTCATATTGGTACTTGTGGTTTAATGTCCTGAGTGCCTCCAAAGCCATAGTGTAATTATATCTCCCACATACTGTGTCAGTCTGCTTAAGAACAAGGTGGTTGTCAGTAAACATGAGGAAATGACTACATTATCTAAGGATGCCCATTTTAAACAGGCTGGCTACAGAGACATTATGACTGTGCATATCCATAATTGCAGATCCTGAGGAGCAGTAAAAGAGGAGTTTGTAACTAACTAAATTGGGAGTTGAGCTAGCAGATAGGGTGAGAATTGATCCAAAGCAACACATTTGGGGTAATGCTTCACAGTGGCCAAATTAGCTGCTCTATACTCAGATAGATACTTGAGAAAGTAACAGAGGAAGTTTTATGTCAGATTACAACTCTAGATGCCTATGTCTATACAAGACACTGCAAAGCATAACTGCACAGCTCAGAACAGGTAGTAGGAGACAAGCTAGAGAGAAATCCAATCAGTAAACAGTGAAAAATACAGTTTAAGTGTGTGTGTGTGTGTGTGTATATATATATATATATATATATATATATATATATATATATATATATATAAAAGGCTGCGGTCCTGTGGCAATTCACAATTCTCTCACTAGTGTGGGTGATACTTCAAAACTAAGTTCCAGACTAAGTAAAATGCAAACAGTAAAAATATAATAAATGAGGATCAGATCCTACCACAATTTCCAATTCTCTCACTATTGTGAGTGATACTACAATACTAAGGTCATCAGACAAAGTTAAATGAAAACAGTAAAAATACATTAGAAATTAAATAAATGAGGCTCTGACACTGTGGAAACTCTCAATTATCTCACTATTGTGGGGAATACTACAAGACTAAGGTTCCAGACAAAGTTGAAAAGGCAAACAGTTACCTCATGGTTAAAAAAGGGAAAATGCAGAAAAAAGCAATACGCAATGTAGATTAACACTATGCAATCTGCAGTGTGCACTAATTGAATTGAATGATATGGAACACAGGCTATCTCATGCTTTAAGGGTGTAGTGGGAGTGCCTTATCAGTTTGAGCTATCAGTACCAAGTTGAATTAGCACTGGGAGGGGCTTCATCTATGTAATTTATAGTAGATGCAGGCAACTAAAAAGCCACAAAGTTTAAATGCACAACAAATGTTGGACAGGTGGGTGAGATAAAAATCCATAAAATCAATGCAATCAAACAGCAGTTGTAAAATCAGAGCTCTTGCAGCTGGATAGGAATGTAGCTGAATAAGAAAACTGTTTTTCATTTCCTCCCACTAATTAGCTACATCTAATTCTTATTCAATTAATGCAAAAAGAATGTTTCACAGATGCTTGAACGGTTGTCCATTCTGGTTTCAATGCCAGAGCGCACGCGATTACACACACACACACACACACACACACACACACACACACACACACACACACACACACACACACACACACACACTCTCTGACTCATTGTTGTAGTACTTTGAAGCTGATGCTGCATCCCCGCTTAACAAACAACTAATGATCATTCACATAACATAGACCAAGAGAACTGGTTACATATATGACAGATTTGTTAAGACAGATAGATAGATAGATAGATAAATAGATGTTTTTTTATAAATTGATATGCAAAAGCATTAACTCACTTCTGACCAATGAGTGTATAATATCAGAAAGCACAGTTTCCAAAAAACAAAGATACCAAAACACAAAAAGATAGCAAATAGAAAATACTTTCCTTTTGTTATCTTGCAAGAATAAATCGCCTTCTTAATACTCGCTCACCCTAATCTTGCCCCTATTTCTAATCCTTATCTTAGAAAATAACGTTCTGTGACACTATCACTACATAACAGAAGCTCAGACACACACCACACACAACAAATAATCATAAAACTAAATATATCCCCTTACCTAGCATGTATCTTAACCCTAACCCACATATTATCACAAAATCACTCCTAACATCTAATGTTGAAATGTATGCCTTATACAAAGATTTCTGCATAAAAAAGAAAAAAATAAATAAAAATCACTTACCTGCTTATATACAAAAATTATCCCCATTACTTCAGCAAATATACACATTGCACAACACTGTAATCAACAAATCAATAATTCATGCATTGATCACTTTCACAACCATGCAACCATAGCACTCTATTGTACACACACACACACACACACACACACACACACACACACACACACACACACACACACACACATACACACACATATATATATATATATATATAGGTTTATAACAAGTGATTGAAATAAATACACTCTAGATCAATGGTAGCACAGTGAAAATACATTTACTGAAACAGAAACACAATGAAACCGTAAATATTGCAAACAGAAAGAATTTCCTTTGCAATCTTATAAGAAAAATCCTACCACCACATTCATACCAGTTTTGCCTGATTAGTGACAGTGTTACAGAAAGGATTTTTTTCTAAGGTAATGCATAAGGTTATGATTAGCGGCAGAGTTACACATTGCATTAGCGCACATTCACCCTTCTGCATCACCTTAGAATGCATGCTAACCCTAACCCTGCCTATTTCCCTAACCCTTATACTACTCCTTGCCTTAGAAGAAATCTTTCTGTAACACAACTACACAAGAAACTCAGACACTTACCTGAGAAAAACCCTTTCTGTAACACTGCCACTATGCAAGACAGTCAGACACACAACATGTGCATTAACATACAAGCACATAACAAAACTTATCTCTTTAAGTAGAACTAAATCTCACTCTTACCCACAAGCAGAATCTGTCCCCTTTAATATTTCTTACTGTAAACTTAACCAGTAGGCACTCACATACACCCTCCTAATACCTAATGCCAAAACTTTTGGTATATCCTGTTTTCACATCAACAACAGAAGTCCCACTGAGCTGCCACAAGTCATCTTCTTCAATTTGACAATGGCAGCATTTGTCAAATAATGCATGGAAATGACTGCATTCAACCACTTGTCATGGCAAAGAACACTTTTATAAAAAAAATCTAATTCATAATCCTGTGTAGGATATATATATATATATATATATATATATATATATATATATATATATATATATATATATATAGCTATACACACACACACACACACACACACACACACACACAGACACACTCTGACTCGTTGAAGCTGATGCTGCATCCCCGCTTAACAAGCAACTAATGATCATTCACATATCATAGTCCAAGAGAAATGTTTAAATATATGAGAGATTTGTTAAGACAGATAGATAGACAGATAGATAAATAGATGTTTTTTTATAAATTGATATGCAAAAGCATTAACTCCCTTCTGACCAATGAGTGCATAATATCAGAAAGCACAGTTTCCAAGAAACAAAGATACCAAAACACAAAAAGATAGCAAATAGAAAATACTTTCCTTTTGTTATCTTGCAAGAAAAAATGCCTTCTTAATACTCGCTCACCCTAATCTTAAATCTAACCCTGACCCTATATTTTATCCTTGTCTATACTGATGTGTTTGTATAAAATAAAGCTGCTTGAACAGAACCCAAAAAAAAACAAAAAAAATCTTGCTTTTTTCCCACTTTTTTTTTTTTTTTTTTTTTTAAATATTTTTATTCATTTCCAAAAACAAGAAAACATGAATGCAGGTTATTTATGACAATGAAGTATTTACATATTATTTAAAAAGGTAGGCTAAAACCTCTAAACAGATATTAAACATTAAAACCAAAATAAAGTATGTACAAGGGTGTCTGTTGTTGACATATAATTGACTTTCTATACAATTGTTTCCTGATTATAATCTGCTGCAGTCATTATTCTCCAGTATTTCAGTTACTTTTTGCCATGCTACGTATAATGATGTAGTTCTTTCAGTTCTTCCTTTAATAGTGTTCATTTCTGATTGCGATACTGCTGACACCATATTCATGGATTGCTTAAAAGTTGGAGGAGCTTTGGATTTCCAGTTTGATGTAATGTTCTTCCTTGCAATAGCTAGGAGAGTCCATAAGATTACATATTTTGTTCTTGGCACACAGTCGGGTACAGGTACATTAAACAAAATAATAGATTTGGAAATCTGGAATTTATCATTGAATACCATTTGCAGAAAATAATTTATTTTATCCCAATATGGTTTAATCAAATGGCATTCGTAGAACATATGTTGCCAGTCTGCTTTTATTGATAAATCACATCTCCAGCAGCCAATATTTTTCTTAAACATAAGTTCCATTTTATGAGGGGTTACATAAGATCTGTGTATGAATTGCCATGTAGAAAGTCTCCAATGTAATTAAAGTGATGTCTGCTTTGGAGAGAGAAGAATTAGTTTTTTATCTCTGTCATTTGGCACATGTCCATTAACTGATCTATAATAATTCCATATTTTGTCATTATTATGCATTTTTATTTTTTTGTTTGTTTTATAAATAGATGATAAGTATCCCTTTCCAGTAATGGGTTGATTCGTTAGTAATATTATATGTTCTTTAAGGTTAGGAACATTTTGTCTTATTGATGGTTGCATTGTTTCTTGTTTGCTTAATATATACTGTCTTAATTCTTGTACATGTAACCACGAACTATCTTCCATATTTAATTTCTGTTTAATCTGGTCTATTGTCAGAGGTTTTCCAGAGTTTAGCAATTGATGCCAATATATTAATCCCTTTTCTTTAAGCATGTTGACTACTTCCATATTAAATGTTATTATATTACCTTGTGTGTACGCTACTGGATATAAAAGAAATGACCATGCTTTAATATCAGGATTGCTATTAATAAGATTTTGGAAAATTTTTAATGAATAAGTAATGTATTTGGAACTTATATTTTTATTCTTATGTATCATCATATATTCCTGAGATTTAAAAAAGTTCAATTACAGGCTTGCTGTTCTTGAACTGTTTGTAAGTTTCTGTGAGGCCATCTTTTGCTTGGGCTAAAGGGAAGTCTCTCTGTTGATCAGTGGCAGTGAAAAACATTGAGCAGCCCTGCCTGTCCCTGTGGGAGTGGTTACTGACTTGAAACTGTAGTTTTATTGGCCATTTTGGGTCAGTTCCAAAACTCCTTCATCTTCCTCTCTTAAAACCCTCTTTTGTGCGGTTTTGTGCGTTTTTGAGCATAGCGCAACAGTGGGCAGTGCCACCTAATTGGGTTTAAATTATTCCTGGCTCCACAAAGTCTGCTCTTCACTTTTTCCCTTAGAACTGCTCTATCTCTCAATTTAAACACCATATTCTCATTCTAAGGCCCTTCACTGGTCCAATTAAGTAATCCTACAAGTTAGCACTATTAAACCATAAGCACTACTTACTCTTATACTCTCTATGATTACCCTGTCCTCTATTGGTCCATCTTAAATTCAGTTTCCCTATATTACTCTAGCATGTCCAAAGGTCAGTTAATGGTTTCCTCTCCAGTCCAGCTGGTGAATCTGGGAATGTTGAGGCAATGTTACAACTGTCTCATGTACACGGACAACCCTCTCCTCCTCCAAACAGGTTCAAATATATGTGAGAGATGCAACTATTTAGCCAAACTGGAGGCTGAGCTCTCTCATCTCAAAACTGGTGTAACCAGTCAGGAGGAGAAGGTAACCTCACACAACACAATTCCAGTATCACATAGTCCCACCACATCAGCGAACCAAACACATAAATACACAAAAACATACTCGGAGGCTCTAAATAAAAATCTACCTAAGCAACAGAGACCTCCAAAGCAGACATCCAAGCAAACACTACCTCAAAACAAAACACGCACAACACATAACCCCCAAAGTCAGTGTGCCAAGCAGCCATAGCCCTTAAGGCTGAATAACACACCTGATACTCATGTAATAGGTGACTCTATTGTCAGACACACTGATGTCCCACTCACCAGGCTGAATAAAGAGAAGGTCACGGTGAGCTGCCTGTCGGGTGCTAGGATCCACCACATAATGCAAGCACTCAGGTCACTCCAAAGCAAATACAAATATGACTCAGTCATTGTACATACTGGTGTGAATGACCTGAGACATACCTCCCTGGACTACATGAAAAGAGACATAGAGCAGCTCTCTGATCATGTAGCCCAGGCTGGTATGACCCTGACCTTGAGCAGCATCTTACCCTCACCTAGAATGATGCCACAGTACAAAGACAAAATGATTGATTTTAACAATTAGCTAAAATTTTGGTGTCATTCAAAGGGGATCCAGTGTCTGTCAGCCTGGGATGACATGCTCGACAAGCCACGTTGCTTCGCTAGGAACAGCTTGCACCTGTCACCACTGGGCTTTCGGATATTGGCAAAGGCTCTTGCCACCCCCATAGTGCCTTTTTTAGGCAAGACTCAAAAGTCAAACCCACCCCCATAGACAGCACAAGGAACAAGAAACTAAGGGTAATGCTGCTAAACACCAGAAGTCTTAACCTCAAGATGCATGCACTCGAAGCTCTCCTCAGTATGGAGAACATCGATATCTGTGCAGTGACAGAAACCTGGTTCAAGGCTCCAGAGAGCACCCCAGCACTACCAGGCTATACCTCATATCATGCTTTTCGGCCCCAAAACCCGGACCAAACCACAAAAGGAGGGGGAGTTTCCATATTTATCAAGGATATCTACACCTCCAGGTTAGTGGTATTGCACGAAGTATCGGAGACCATCCATGTGCAACTAACAGTGGGCAAGACTGCTTTTCAGTTTATAGCATCCTACAGACCACCCCCTCAAAGTCAGGAATCCCACTCGGCTTTCCTGAAAACAATTGAGAACATGAAGATCTCTCTGAACACCATTATATTCGGTGGCTTCAACTACCCAAACATTGACTGGGAGCACTACTCAAGCCCCAGCACCTTAGCCCAAAGGTTCCTGGAAATTATAAACTCAAATGCAATGGAACAACTAGTCACCACTCCCACAAGAGGGGACAACATACTAGACCTGATCATTACCAACATGGGGACTCTATGCTCCACACCAGAAGCATATCCCTCATTGGTAAGATCAGACCATAAATTAATTTCACTGGATGTCCACATCCCGACCCCACCCCCATCCCAGAAAACCACAGTGAAAAACTTCTCAAAAGCAAACTTCTCACTTCTCAAAACCGAAGTGGAATGCTTCAAGGCCCCAGGGCCAGTGGAAACTACGGCCCAAACTGCAGAATCCTATATAAACGCATTTTACGGACATGTCCAGGAATGCATGGATCATGCTATCCCAAACAAAACCAAGACCCAATCATCCAAAGGCAGGCGTCGAGTCTGGTGGACCCCTGCCATAAATAAACTGTACAACAGAAGGAGGAAGCTACTACATGATAGAGCAAAATCCCTAATAGGGAAAGCATCTCTGATCAGTACTAGCAAAAAATTACGATCCCTCATAAAATCCTCCAAGGCCAGCTTCAAGAGAAAAATTGCACAGGACACCAAAGACAATCATAAGGCTTTTTTCAGTTATGTTAGAAACCTGGGATGCAACTCCCAGACTTGTTCTGAGTTGATTCTAAACGACAAAAAATACACTGAACCCACAGACATCGCCAATATCCTGGCAGACAGGTTCAGTGCAAACTTCTCCACCCCCTCCCCCCCAAAAGAGCAAGTATCTATCCCGGCAGAAGCCTGCCTCCCAAACATCTCTGATGCTCAGGTGAAAGCTGCCCTCTCCAAAGCAAAAAAACACTGCTTCCATGGGACCAGATGGCGTCCCAGGTTGCGTCCTACATGAACTCCAAGAGGAACTAATCCCTCAAATAAAACAGCTATACAATCTCAGCCTCACTACAGGATATGTGCCCACAGAATGGCGTACAGCAACAGTGGTCCCACTCCACAAAGGTGGAGCCTCTACGGACCCTGGAAACTATCGCCCCATAAGCCTGACTAGCTTAGTCTGCAAGGCTATGGAGAGGATCATCATGGAGCTCATAAACAAAGACATTGGGGACCTACAGACACTAGATCCTACCCAGTTCGGCTTTGTCAAGGGCAGATCCTGCCTTTTGAACCTGGTTGACTTCTTTGGAACAGTCACCAAAGCCATAGATGAAGAGAAGGTAGTCCACATAGCCTATCTGGACCTTGCAAAGGCATTTGACACAATACCCCACTCGGGCATCATAGATAAGCTATCCAGCTTAAATATAAACCTCTATGTCACAAGATTGGTCGCAAACTGGCTCAAAGACAGAACCCACAGAGTGAGAGTTGCTGGAACCATGTCCGACTCGAAACCGGAGACAAGTGGCATCCCACAGGGTTCTGTCCTGGGACCACTCTTGTTCGGTATATACTTTTCCGAGGTACAGGCAAATGTTGGAGGACTATGGCTCACCAAGTTCGCAGACGACTGCAAACTGGGTGCCATAATCAACTCTCCAGCTGACACAAACATCCTTCAAAAAGGTCTCACAGAGACAGATAACTGGTGCCAGCGCCATGATTTAAAGCTAAATGCCAGAAAATGTATAGTCATACCCTTTGGCAAAAACAATGTGCCCACAAATTGCCACATAGGTGGAAACCCATTAAGTACAGAGAAAGTTATTAGGGACCTGGGGACCCAAGTTGATAGCAATCTCTCCTTTGAAAACCACATTGCCAAAGTGGTTAGAAAGACCTTCTACATAGCCCACCTCACCACGAAGGGTTTCACATCTAGATCAAGAGAGGTAATCGTGCCCCTTTATTCATCCCTCATCAGGCCCATCATAGAATACAATGCCCCTTTTGGGATGTACCTTACCCGACACCTGCAGCAATTAGAAAGACCCCAAAAGTATCTCACCAAGAGGATCAAGGGTCTCAAACAGATGCCATATGCTGCTCGGTTAAAAAAACTCCAGCTCTACTCAGTTGCATACCGCCTACTTCGAGGCGATCTATGCCTGACATGCAAAGCTATGTCAAATCCAGAATTAATGGACATGCTCCACCTCAATAAATCTAAATCCCTTAGAGCCACACGCTCGAGGGACTTGAACCTCAGCACAGAAATAAATAGAACTTGCTGTAGAGACAGGTTCATAACCCAGAGGCTCCCTTCACTCTGGAATAGAATTCCAGTTCATGTGAGGCAGAGCACCTCACTGAATCTCTTCAAGAAGAATCTCGATAGGTGGATGGGGGATCGTAAGTTTGTCCCAGGGATTACTCCCGTGTCACTATTAGACAGAGGCACAGTAAACTAAACCTTAAAAAGGGCACAGTATACTCAAATCAAGGGGTGGCGTAAGCCATACAGAATCAGGCTAGGCTTATAATTGCCCCAGGGCAGATAGCTTAGTATGAACCTATAAACCTATGAACCTATGACTCTTCTATTGTGTCCAAAGTAGGTGAGTGACACTTTTTTTTTGTTTCTAACTAGTAGTACATGGTGCAAATAAAGTTCCATGCACAACAAAGAATTATGATTGGATCAGTGATAGAAATGCTACACTGAAGTGCTGTGTATACACCATATAGTACTGCACAAACTTAATGGTGGTGGATTTACACATCACATTATGGTAGTAACGAGTGTAGTGGCAGGGTTTAATCTGAATCATCTGCTGAAGTGCAATGAAATGCAGGGCATGCAGCTCAAAAAGAAAAGAGAGGCAATGATATATGTTTGTTTTTCTTATACAGGAATTTTTCAAAAGTTGGCATTCTTGGGAAAAAACATTTCTAGAAGACAATAAGTCGGGGAGCTTACCTGTTTATCTACCTTAGGAATACAAGAAGTCTAGTTTTTGATTTACTTGTGGAGTACCAGAAGTGTAATCTATAGATGTGTGAATTGGCTTGCCCAAAGCTGCATTACATGATAACTTTGACATTTCATTTATACTAAAAATATACTGCAGTTGAATTAATGTAACTGTCGCCACCAAGTGTCACTTGCTACACCTGTCATTTTGTCTAGACACTTTTCTCAACTGATGTCAAATTAGACTGTTTTTTTTTCCTGACTCACAGCTTGTACATGTAAACATTTTTTTGAGGTAATTACACTACTTGGAAAACAGAGAGAACTTTTTTTGTTATTTTTCTGTTTTATTCAAAGGAAAATGAAAACCCATTTCTTGGCCTGTGTTTGCACTGCTAAACCTTGTAAAAATATATATCAATATGTGACGACTCATCTATAGTGGAATAAGGCTACAGATTTGCATTTAGATAATCTGCATGAATGAATAAATCTGACTACAGCTATAATGACCACCTGAAAGACTTCTTCAAACCATAATTCATTGCTTTAGAAAGATATGCCACCTAGGGAAACTGGCTTAGTTTGAATATTCTAAATTATCATCACACCTCATAGGGATAGGATACACTGTATATGTGGAAAGAGAAGGAACTAATTGTCTGGACCATCGGAAACTAAAAATGGAAATCCTAGCTAGAACTAGTGTGTCTTTGGAAATACAATACATGACATGTCACTGCTGGGCATTTAATTTTAGGTGTTTTCCTATTTAAAAGACAGCATTGCATTGATAAGCAGTGAAGGCAAATAGCCATTTGTATGTGGAAAAAAAGTCAAATACTACACAAACATGACTAGTTCTTTTAAAAGTAAAAGAACATTACCTACATTTATATTGTGACAATATGAGGTATTGCCAGCTAAGCCAGGAGAAAGCGGGCAGTGGATGTGTAACATATGCCAGCATAGCTAGCTGGAGTTTTGTAAATAATTATATGCCATTTGTATATCAATCTGATTTGTACAGGTGCTTGTGTTGAAAATGTACTTGTAAAGTTGCTTGTGTTAAAAATGTACCAACAGTGGGTCCTGCTGAACTGAAAAAGAAGTATACCTGCATGTCACACTGTATGGTAACCAATAAAATTAATGCATTGCAACAGAGGATACTGGAAGAGAAGAGGTTAATCTCAGTCCAGCTAACTTTGAAAAATAGTTTGAAATTAAATTACTTGGTATAAGCCATAAAGATTGCATTTCACAGGTCTCAATACAGCCAGCGACAAAAAATGTGTACTAGGAAGCATTCTGTATTGTCCTTGGGGGTGAACTAATTGCTTGTCTGGAAGGGTGGAAGTTTGAAATTGTTTTATGACTTCCAGAAGCTGTAACAGATCTTAGCAAAGCTCTATGTATGTATATTATTGACATACATGTGATAGATTCTGGCTCAGTTGCTAGGAAAAGGGGTATTATGGAAACTAGCATCAGATGACCAGATGTATGTGATATCAGTCTATAATCCAGGACTAAAATGATGCTTTAATACCAGATGATACATAAGTCTCAGCAGTTTGTTTTTGAAACCTGACAAGAAGACCACTAATGCACTTCATCTTGCCTTCCTTTACTAAGTAACCAGAAAATAGTAATTCTTTTCATCAGTCAGGAAAATGCAGTGAGATTAGTTAAGTACTCTTTTTCTGTATCTGTGTGAGTCTATTCATCTATTCATGGGCGGCACAGTGGTGCAGCAGTTAACGTTGTCGCCTCACAGCAAGAGGTTCTCCGGTTTGATTCTTGGCTGGGGTGCCTTCTGTGTGGAGTTTGCATGTTCTCCCTGTGTTCGCGTGGGTTTCCTCCGGGTACTCCGGTTTCCTCCCACATTCCAAAGACATGCATCTGGAGCATTTCTCCCCGGGCCTCCACTGAAAACAGGCTCTGTGGAACCTAGTCGGACATTCCCGGTCAACAAATGTTAAATAAATAAATAAATAAAAATCTGTCTTATTTTAATATTTTCTGTAATTGAAACTCTGGGGTTTATTGTAAATAGTATTTTCCTGTTCTTTTATTATTTATTGTTAAATATATTTAAACGTTTCATTGTGGCTGGTCTTTATAGAATATTTTAACCCTTGAGAGTACCTACATTTATTTGGTGTTACTGTGGCCGCTCCTGAAAGCCTTGCTGTTTGGTCAACATTACCATTTGTAATAGTATTAATTTCAATTAGTATAATTGGGTACCCTTGTAAGAGTCTTAGAATAGCTGGCTTTGGAATGTCTGGTGGCAGTAACTACCTTACAATCTGGGCAGAAAGGCACAGATATTAAATCTGTGCTAGCCTTTCCCAGGTGTGTGTGTGTGTGTGTGTGTGTGTGTGTGTGTGTGTGTGTGTGTGTGTGTGTGTAAAAAATAAAATCTCAAACTGCTTATGTGTCAGGTATTTGGACCAGGGACACAGAGCACTGGTTTCACAGAAAAAGTGGTGGAAGTCTTGGCTTGGCCATTTGGCTGAGGACTCACCTCTACAGCTGTGCCAGTGGGGCATCTTAGTGGGGGAAGTGGGGGCCTGGAGACAGAGAGAGGGAAACCTAGCCCACAGACTGAGTGTGCTCCCTGTGTGGTCTTAAGGAAAATTGTGCTTGATGCAGACAGCCACATATGGAAATTCTGTGTGTATTTATTTTTGTTCCAAGTGAACATATCTCACTGTTCTCAACAGTGAGGATGCAGACTCCTTGATTACTGCCCCAGAGGAGTGGGCATCTCATACATTATTGCAAGAATCATAAAAAGTTGAAGGTCACTGAGTCTTCTGACCATTACACCTTGCCAGTTTTCACCATAAACTCTTCCTTCCCTTTTAATGAGAGTTAGGCCACATAAGCCCAGGGTGAATTTATGCATATGCATCCAATTATCCAAGTTCTGTATGAAGGAAGATAGTCTATCACGCTGCTTTATCTGGAAGGAGAGCCTATTCCAAAGGTGAGGGAAATGCTGAGCAATTAATGTGTCTGTCCACCCTGATTTATTGATTGCTGAAGCAGGTTTACATCCCATTTTTAGGTATTTGTTTGACTGTTTGATTCATGATCGTGCAAGAGATCCTGGACTACTGAGCTACAAATTGCTTAGCAGGCAAGACATAGAGCTTTTCTAAGGAGTCTATAAGACACATAAACAGGGAAAGTATTTCTATTTGGCACAAGCAGTGCCATCATATCTGTAAAAAAAAAAATACTTCACCTCCAGAATAGTTAGACAAGAAACAATCTGAAACTCCTTCACATCTAACTTACCATTAACAAGACCCCTTATCACATCATATCTAACTACAGGATCTCCTAAATGTCCCCCCACAGCCCATATATCATACCAAACTAGTATGAAGTCTCTATGCATTAAACCACATGCCATTATCCTAGTAGACTTCAACTACTCCTGCATTAATTGGGAGATGTATACATCCTCTTACAAGCATGCTCAGATATTTTTGTACTTCAACAATATAAACTCTCTGGAACAGTTAGTCCACACAACTGAGGATGATAAAATACTAGACTTCGTCCTTACTAATATGGCACAGCTCTGCACTCTACCGATTGTAACTCCTTCCCTGGTCACATTGGACCATATGCCAGTCACATTCACCTTAAAATATAGCTAGAAACTTCCTCTAATATTCTGGCATTTAGATATTATGCCTAGGCTAATCTACTTAAACTGAACGATGACCTGTCTAAATTCAGTGGTTCCTATTATATAATCAAAGATGCAATTCTTTGAATGTGTCTTGATCGAACTTGAAAGCACAAAACAGCAAAATAGCGAAACTGCATATAAGCGATTTCTTTCCCTAGGAAATAAATCGTTTGGCTGCCTCCATTACTTTGCCATTTTCCTCAATGTAGTGCAATCTTGGAGTTGGTATATTTAAGTAGTGGGATGTGGGAGGCAAAGCCCCCCAATTTATGTAATGTTTTGATGCTTTTATTTTTATTTTATTTTTTTTGTGGAACAGAGATTTTTTTCCCTGGGGAAAAAAATCTCTGTTCGAAGTGTTCCGGATTGTAAGCTTTTGCTGACATAGGGTAGATAAATCAGCATTCATTTTTTTTAAACATTTGCTAATTTAATAAAGACCCAAATTCAACATCCCCTTTCAACTCAATGACCCCACTCTTTATGAAGAATGCTTTACTGCCAAATTCTATTTATATGTAAACAGTTGCATAGATACAACTGTCCCCCTCTGAGGTAAATGCAATGCCAAACTCAAAAATAAACCCCTATGGCAGAACTCAAATACAGGCTTAATTATAAAGAAAAAAATCATTGCATGTAAAAATAAATGCAACTCTCACGTTGCAACTCTTTCTAAACTTAACCTGGAACTCTTGGCCATACTCAAATCAACCATTGATAGATACAAGGTGAAAATTGCTATCCAGGCAAAGGGCAAAGACAAAGCCTTCTTTAACTATGTTAGAAACCTTAGAAAAGATCTAATGATAAATAATATAACATACTCAGTCCTAGAGGACATATCACGTCTACTAGTAGATACATGTAGCTGTAGCTTCATCCTTTTTCTCTCCTACATTCCAAACGCTCATAACCCGCAACTTCAACCCCATCAAATCTCCAAAGTACAATTCCCTATCTAAGGCCAAGAATACTGCCTGTATTGGGCCAGATGGCTGCTACTGACCAGCCTGAATCAGGACCTGTCAAACCCTCTACAGAGGCTCTTAAAGGTCAACCTCAAAACAGGCACTGTGCTAGATGAATGGAGAAGAGTAACTGTCTTCCCCCTGCACAAAAGTGGGGGTGTTAAGGGATCCAGGAAATTACTGACATGTAAGTCAGACCAACATTATATGTAAGACTATGGAAAGGATAATTTTGGAATTAATAAATAAGGGCATGGGTAGCCTAGAAACTGTTGTTCCAAGCCAGTTCCAAGCCAGTTTGTATTTATTAAGGGCAGATCCTGTCCACTTACCCTGGTTGACTGTTATTCCAGTAGGTAAATTAAACAAAGGATAAGAGCATCTCAGAACATGCTGCATATTTGGACCTTGCAAAGGCATTCAGTACCATCCCACACTCATCTATCATATATAAACTTTCCCAGCTATACCTTATGTACCTCATTGTTTAGCAAAGTGGCTCACAAACAGAACTCAGGAAATTAGGGTGGGCTACTGTACCTTCTGCAGAAGACCTGTCCATATTGGTGTACCTCAGGGTTCCAGTCTTGGGCCACTCCTCAATGGCATTTAATAATCAGAAATCAAAGATAATATTAACAGTTTATGGCTGACCAAGTCTGTGGATGTCTGTAAACTCGGTGCCATCATAAACTCCCCAGAGAGGACACCAAGATCCTCCAAGAGGACCTTTCCTAAACTAATAACTGCTGTCAAACTCATGGACTAAAACTGAATTTCAAGAAATGTATAATGGTATTCCTTGGCAAGCAAGATGTCCCTTACAGGCATACCTCTTAAGCATACTTCATTTTGAGGAACATACCTCATTTGGGGTCTTAAAAAGTTCACATTCCTCAAAGATCCATATTGAAAGGGTCTGTCACACATTCAGTGTTAGGAATTTTTTAACTGATATTCAAGTAAATAGAAATGAATCATGTTAATTCATTACATCTTTTTAATAAGTTAAATCAGCATATTTTAACCATCCTATGAACTTTCTAATTGAAGTTGTTAGTAAGCCCTTTTATTTATTTATTTATTTATTTATTTATTTATTTAGTTAGTTATTTAGTTATTTAGTTATTTAGTTATTTATTTAGTTATTTATTTATTATTTAAGCGGAAAGTCTGACTGGACAAAGGTTCTTTTTCAGTGGAGGCCCGAGGAGAAAAGCTCCAGATACAGGTAATAAGATTTACATATTTTTAACATTTTACAGATATGTTCATTTTATATACTTTGGAATACATCAGACAATAAGATTTACATAATTTTAACATTTGACAGATATGTTCACTTCACTTACTTTGAAATACTTCAGAGGTACATAGAGTTTACATACACATTAGAGATATAATGAGTTTACATAACACATTTACAGATAAATAGAGATTACCAAAAACACTGTCTTGATTGAAGCAGCTAAGAATTTTCCTGTGAGGAATTTAAATTAAGATTTAAAACAATTTCTGTGAGCTCTAGGTTGAGTCTATAGAAATAGTTGTTATACTTTTTCAGGTTGGAAGGATCTTGAAGGAAGGGTGTGTTACAAGTTGCCATACAGGGTGAGGTGTTGGCTTATAGCAAGTAGGACAGAGAAGAGAGAGGAAACCATTAGTGGGGTGGAGATGCAGAGATAGAGTTTGCTGAAAGTAAGAGTAGGGAGAAAATATATTGGTGGGGCTTCAGAGCAGTGAGAGAGACAGAGAGAGAGACTATGTAGTAGAGTAGAAGGGAGTAGGATTAGGTTGATGTAGTAATAGAGCCATGATGGCTGAAGGTGGTGTTGAGGTTAAAGAGGTCATAGGAGAAGATAAGGAGAGTAGGAAGAGGGGTTAGCATCAGTAGGTAAGTGCCAGAAGAAAGGGTGCTTTGTGGGGTAGGAGGGTGTACAGAGCAGCAGGCAGAGAAGAAGAATTAATCAGGGTTGTCATAGCTACAGAACCATGATTGTTATAGGTAAGTGAGATTTTAAGGACTTCTTGAAGGAGGAAATGGAAGTCATGGATGAGATGTAGGGGGAGGTTGTTTTAATGCTTGGCAATAGTGTAACTATACAGGGATATACTTGCAGAATCATACGGTTTGGTTACATCTAATAGTGGGTTTTGATTGGATCTTAGGACCCAAGTTTTGGTGCTTGGGTGTATTATGTTTCATAGAGCAAGGATTTTTTTTTTAGGGTAGTAAAGTAGTTTGTGGGTTAATACAAGTTGATTATAGAGAATGAGATGGGGAAGTTGAAGCAAATTAAGTGTTTTGAGGGGAGTGCAGTGGTGTGCACTGTGGGGAGTATTGGTTGCATATTTTGCAATTTTATTATAACATACTTGCAGCTTGGTCAGGTCAGTTTTTCTAAGATTGGTGAAGCATACAAAAGAATGGAGATGAGCTGGGTCTGTGCAATAGTGGCTCTGGTGGAGTTAGGAATTGTTTGTCTCTGTATAGCACGGTAATTTCTTATGTACTTTTTTAATGGTATCGGATATATGTATGTCACATTTCATATTACGGTTGATTTCATCTTCTAGAAGTTTGGTGTGATTAACCGGAGATATGACTGTTATTGCTGGAGGAGATGCTAAATGTGATATTATGAGAAGAATGCTGTGTGGGTGGAAAGATAAGAAACCTAGTTTTGTTGGGATTTAATATTAGTTGTGAATCAGATAGCTATGTTTAGACAGCAGGAAAGAAGGATTGCATTTGTTGTAGCAGTGTCTGGGGGGAGGGGGGAGCACAGATTAATGTGGAGTCATCAGTGTATTGGATGACAGAAGCATGGAGTGTGACAGTATGAAGGTTGTTAGTAAAAGTAGAATATATTAGTGGTCCTAGAATGGAGCCTTGGGGAACTCCTAGAGATACTGAAAGTAGAGGGGAGAGTTCCTGGTGCCATCTTAATGCTTGTTGTCTGCCTGAGAGGTAATTTCTAAACCAGGAAATGATGGGAAGGCTTAGATTAAATTCTGAGAGAGGGCTGATGAATTTGTCATGATTAACCATTTCAAAAAGCCATGGAAAGGTCTAGGAATATAGCTGAGGCATAGTTTTCATTGCCCTGTGGTTGCTGTCTGTGTGAAAGACATAGGGGCTGTTGTGGTGCTATGTGATGGTCTAAAACCATGTTGTGTCTTTGAGAGTAGGTTGTGAGAGGTTAGGAAAGTCATGATCTGTGTGTGTAAATACCTTTCAAGTAGTTTGGAAAGTATGGCTACTGGTTGGTAGTTAGTATGTGTTCCACATTTTGCCCATTTGTTCCATAGTATGAAGGCTAGTGTTCCTCATTTTGGAGATGGATGGATGAAAGCTGTGCTTGCAACTATTATATTGACAACACATCCCTGACAATTGTTCCAGTAGTTAGGGACCTGGGAATCTATGTAAGCAATTAATTGTCCTTTGATCACTATATATCCAGTATTGTAAGAAAATGCTTTATCACTGTACAGTTTATTACTAATAGTATAACATCCATTTCCAGTCATGTGATTATTCCACTGTTTTCTGCACTCATCAGACCAATCATTGATTATAAAGCCCCCTTCAGTACATACCTGTTTAAAGATTTGATACAACTTGAACACCCACAATGCTTTCTTAGTAAGAAAGTCAAGGAGCTAAATCATAAAAATTATTCATAATGTCACAAAACTTTGTTCATTTTCCTGGTGTCAACAGGCTACTGAAGAGCATTCTTTGACTTGCATATAAAGCCATAACAGATCCTATCCTGTCAGACCTACTGCACATTCACAAGTCCAATGTTGCCATATGCACCTGGTCAAAAGATCTAAATCTCTTTTGCAACATAAATAGAACATGTTGGATGGAAACATATCCATCATGTAGAATACAGTATCTTTGGAATAATCTTCCTCTCCTAATAAAGTAAAGTACTTTCCTTACATTAGTCAAATGTGCTGACTTTGAGGGAACATGGATGAAATTATTGGCTAGGCTTATAAGGGCCTCCTAGTATCATCCCATGAACCTATGTAATCTGTACACATGGATGGATAACCACAAAGTCACCCCTGATTTAATATTCTTGTCCCTCATGGATAAGACAATATGTGAATGCTCTGCTCATCTCTGGGTTATTTGCACTTAAAATATAAGGGCTACAAATGTCATGGAAATTTATGGCTATGTTTACAAAGATTCTCATGGATCAGTAGCCTAGAAAGTACCTATGAATCTGTGAACCTAAATGCTGGTGTGTTGGGGATGCTCGTTAGTTTCATTGCACAGCCTACAGCCTAATTTGACCATGCTCTGGCTAGTTGTGTATTTCTGACTGCTGGGATTGAATGCATTTCTCAGGTAACTTTTAACATGCAAAAGAAAGTATCAGAGAAAGAGAATTAGTGAATGAATGAATATATTACTTTGACAGGCAAAGTTGCAAGAACCTTCATGGGAAACAATATTACCACACTCCCCTTAATTATAACCTTACCCTAAATTTAAATCTAACTTCAACCTTAAATTCAGATTTTAACATTATCCTAAACCCAATTCGAATAGCAGCAAAAGAAAAAATATCACTCCAAATCCCAGACCAAATCTAATACAAAAGTCACCAACATTCATAAGTGTTACACTAACCATATTCAAGCAGATGGCATTATTTTAACTGCAATATTTAACCAAGGTCTTTTCCTTCAATACCAACATTTGCACAAGTCATTAAAACAACACTTCACATAACTCTCCACTAAAAGTCGATTGACCCCCATATTATATTTGCCAAAGCTTGTAACCTTGCCTGTCTCTTATAATTTAATGCTTTTCAACTTGGCTCCTCTGAAAATGGTCTCTGTACAAGAGAGATTCCACATTATGAAATACAAACTGATAAAAAAATCTGACTATTGCACATTGAATAATGTACATCCTAATTTTCTAGCCAGAAGTCTGAGTGATAGTGTGTGTAGTCAGATTTCTTTAAAGGTGCTGCTATTCAGAACTGAATTTATCAGCTCAGCCAGAAAGTAGAAGTAGCAGGGGTTAGCCTGGATTTTCATAACTGCACAGCAGCATATAGAATGTATCCCCTCTAACCTTCAAGCGTACCCCAAAGGCAGTGCATATCTCTAGGCAGAATATCTTTTTTACGCTACAGGAAAAGTTAATGCAGCAGTAGGCTTGGGCATGAGCCTATTTAGTCAATCAGGGATTTTGAACATACCTTCAAAAAATGCCACGCAAGAAAATCTATAACTTAATAAAAAGCAACCACGGTTAATATGCCTGGGATTTATTTTTTATGTAATATTCTCTGACATGTCATTGAACAAACTATGTATCATGTTTAAAAAAACAAGTATGCCATGGCAAGTGTGTGGCATTATGCCTGGCTACATCCTTGAAAGAGGACTTGAAGCAATGATCAGTTTAAGAAAACAAATATAGTAACATGAATATGCTGTATGAAAAAAAGATGGGAAATAGTGGATGGATGTGTGTGTTTTTTTTTTTTTTTTTTGCTAATGAGCTGTCACCATTGTATAACCATTAATAAGATTATGGATGGTAGGGTGGAAAAAAGCAAACCAGTTCAGCAATGTTAGTCAATTCTTGTAAATGTTAATACAATTGGACTTTGAAGGGCAATCACAATAATGTATGTATTTTTCTTCTTAACTAAGAATACCACTTCAGTTTTTAAGGTACTGTCTGGACCATTGTATTGTTTAAGGAACAGGCAAAGTAGTTCATGGACTTACATTAGATAATTTCATAGTGCTAGTACAAATTAGCATGTTCTAAGAAAATATCATTGATGGTTGATCATGCTTTAGAATATTACTAACCTGGACTTAAATAACCTCATCTTACTGGCATCCAACTGTTGCAGTTATAGCACAGCTCCTGCAGTAATCAGGATCATGTGAGAGGTCAAAGTGACTGACCTCTCTGAGGACACTGTAAGCAAATACCATTGGGCCTTACACTGAAAAAGGTGAGTGCAGTTAATTTGCATTTGCTGAAGCAAAATGTTTAAACATTTGCACTGTATGATGCAACATTGTATATTACGTTATTTACACTGTACAATGAAACATTGTAATTTTTAAGTGAGACACTGGGGCAGAAATGCGTGCATCCTTATGCTATAAACATCCTATAAAGCCGAAGAAGCTGTCGTTAAAAAGTGGTGATCACAAGGAAGATGCAAAACAGTGTCTTAGCAGGAGAGGAAGAAGTGGAAAAGTGCTAAGGTACTGAGAACAGTGGCATAATAGACACCAGGGGATGGAAAGGTCAAAAAGGATCTGGAAGAATTAGAATGTGCAGGGCTGGCAAATGAGGAGAGATAGAACCCAGTGTTATTTGGGGGAGCTTCTACTTATGTTATCTGTTGAAAATTAAGGAAACCTGCAACTAGTAAAGCACTGGAGGTTGAATTTCTGCATTTTGTAGCAGCACCAGTAGCACACCTCTGTACAGGGAATAGAAACTGACAAAATATTGAAATGGTCTTGAGGCCTAAATGAAAAAAACGTTGAGGCTACATTGATTTTAATTTAAAGATTTCTGGATTTTCTTAGGGGAATGAGAAAATCACCAAGGAAGGTGAGTATTAGCACCAAAATGGATGATGCAAAGGAAAGCAGAGTCATTCCCAATGATACACTAAAGGATCCGTTTGCTATTGTGGTGTGCTACAAACATAAAGGGAGGAGGTCTAAAGAAAGGGTAGTTCAAAACCTCTTTCTAAAATGATACAAAGTAGTAGCAGTGCATATAGAGGGAAGGCAACAGAGGGGGTAGCAGAGGAGATGCAAGAAGGCTGTTTTAAATCTGTGGTCAATGCAGGGGATATGCTTACTAAAATTATCTGTGGCACTGTTTATGCAGACAAGAAGTGATGTCAGAAAAGTGAAATGAACTTGTGTTAACAGTTATGTAAACTGAAATGGTGAAATTCAAGACAGAAAGTTGTTCAACAGTAAATGGGTTACATGCTGGCAGAGTGTCTATCTATCTATCTATCTATCTATCTATCTATCTATCTATCTATCTATCTATCTATCTGTTGATTGACAGATATATCAAGTACAAAAACAATGATCTACTTACTGCTGAAGAAAAAGGAGGTCACAGTGCAACAGAAGTGACTAGATGGCTTTATGATTAAACAGAGTGCAAAGCTAATCCAGTGACTAAGAAAGGTATATTTCATTAGCTTGGATGTTTTAAGTGCCCATGAACATCTATTATGGTATCACTCTTGCAGAATAATATGAATAAAATATCCAAAAGAGACTACACCAAATTATGACAAGGAAGGGTGGCTTTACAAGTGAAGTAATGGAGGCACTGAATAAGAGTAATGAGGAAACAGTGTGGTTTACTACCACTGAGAGATGACATTCTGCCACTTTTAAGGCACAGACGGTAGGAGCAAACAGAAGAGTCTGTATGGAAGATGATGGGTTAAAAGCTGAGACTACTGTAGGAAACATCTGGGGACACATAGAAGCTATGTATAGCAAGGGATATTTCAAGTACTCGAGGATGAAACTGAGCTGGTGGGATACCTCTCAATCTCTTAGTGCAAGAAATCTAGACAAAGCCAAAAATAATGTGGTGAAAGGCCCAAAAGTATGGAAAAATTTAAATATTGCTGTTGTAAATTTAAAATGTTGATATAACAACTGGTTTTGCATTAGGGTATGAGAGTCTGAATCTCAATTGACTGTCATTATTTAGTGACTTTGATCCTCAATGAGTTACCTGAAAATTACAAATTGTATGAGGAAAAGACCAAAAATATGAGGCAAAAATCTGGACATTTTGCTAAAATCTGAATAGTTGAGAGATATGGCTGGTGGTATGGATGCCTTCACGTTTAGCAATGAATGAAAGAAAGATGGGCATCCAAAGTCAAGATGGCAACATCTGTGAATATGCCTGAATCCCAGAAAAAAATAAAGACCACCAGAATACATAGAAAATAGTTATACATATTTAAAAGGCTAAAATATTTGTCGAAAAAAGTATTGGCCAGGAAATGTATAACACATGAAGTGGTCAGGGTATTCCCTGTTAACAGCAGCAAAAAGAAGTCTGAAAGGTCCTTCTAGAAGTGAATGGTTTAATGCAGGAGGACCTTCCAGTGCAGGCTGCAATATTCACTGGCTGTGTTACTTTAGTCTTTCGTGATGGTTGTGAATGACAGTTGAAGAAAGAAGCAAAATCAGAAAGAGATAATTCATCTCAGGGAACATTTTTTTTCCCCTCAGGGGACATATGGTTATAGGCAGAATGTCACCTTATTGCAATTATTGCAACTTACTCTGAGAAAATGACTAGTGGTTGTGATGTATATGAATTTATGATAACATTAAATTTATCTCTCCCTAGGTGAGATGTAACGAAAGAAGCATGAAGGTTGGCCTAATGGTTAGAGTGTTTAACTCTCAGATACAAGATACAGAGTTTGATTCTCAACTCAGGTTAACCCCTTTACCATATATCTTTTCAGACACATGCAACAACTGGATTGTCCACAGAGATACCCTACTAAAAGCATATAAGGCCTAAACAATATGTTCTATATGGACTGACTCAAAGCCCTGTCACTGTACTTGGTATTCTACAGACTGTTAAGAAATGACCTGATATGAGACATGTTTCAAACCCTCACTTCACATCAATAAGACAAACTGTATTAGAAATACTCAGTCCAAGGATCTAAACCTCTTCTATAACATCAATATAATGGTTTGTGGGGGACATTTATATCTAGCAGAGGATACCATTGCTCTGGAACAGACTCCCCTTTCATGTAAAACAAAGCTCATTCCTGTCCTTATTCAAGTACAACTTGAATCTGTGGAAGGCTAATAGAAAATTTACCCCAAGATTTCCCCTTAAACTAATAATGAACAGAGGCAGCTCCTAAATGCTTTATCTCATACATGTGTCCTGTCAAATTATCTATGGTATGATCCCAGTTATTCTTACTAGGGGTAAAATGTACT
Organism: Protopterus annectens; assembly: GCF_019279795.1. Taxonomy (NCBI): domain Eukaryota; kingdom Metazoa; phylum Chordata; order Ceratodontiformes; family Protopteridae; genus Protopterus; species Protopterus annectens. The sequence continues at coordinate 801,308,897 of NC_056729.1, forward strand.
TATCAACCATGGAATGGGTAAGGCCACTCTAACAACAAATGGGATAGGTTAATTCAAGCACTAAAAGGGAAATTATCTAGGGTTAAATGGACTGCATGGGCAGCTTACCTAGTACTTACCTACCTAGTAAGATAAGTGTTATACCAATATTCTTACTTAGAAAATCATGGAACATCCTCTTACATAGTAGACAGAATGTCAAAAAAATGGCTTATACATCAAGATCAAGAAGATCAAGATTCAATACCAAGATATCTATCTCATATGTTGCGGTAGGTTATGAATAGATCAGAATCTTCACTAGGTGGTGAAGTAGTTTACAACCCTTTCAAGATGAGTATGCAGCCATCCATCAAGCAGCTGGCTACTTGAGAAACTATGATTCAAACAGCAGAGAAGGTGAGATAGCTGATTGGAGGAAGATTTTTTTCAAACATAAAGATCAGACTTTGTCAATTGGTGGGAACAACTTTAAGGCTTGTCTCAAGCACACTAGGCATATGTGCCTTTTTCCAGGAGACTCAGGAGTACTCTCTGAGTGTGATTTGTTCAGAATCACATGGTTTGTAAGGGACACTGAGAGAATAAACCCAGGTATACACAATCAAGACTATTAATAGCTCAAAATCGTAGCACTCTACACTGAATTGCTCAAGTCGTTCTTTCACTATGTGTATTTTCACCTCTTTCATGTATGTGTACACATACACACTCACACCATTGTAATCTGACCTATTCAACTGCCTCCATTATGAATATGCAGAAGCATCTAAAAATATTAATGGTAGTCAGAAAATATGAAAATACAGTGTGATGGCACTGATTTTCAGTGCAAATCTGTATGCATGGCAGAGGTGGAAGCACTGGCTAAGTAATCAGATCTGGTTACAGAACATGTCATAAAATGCATTAACACTGAAACTGGAAGATCTGCTCCAATATGGCCTTGGTGTTTATACATAGTCTTCACTTATTGGCATTCAAGTCACGTTTTTAACAACTATTGAGATTCATACAGGTAAGCTGCATGAAGAAAGAGACTTAAGACTGTTGCACTCAACTTTTGTATGCTTGTAGTAAAAAGATGGTAATGCTAAACTTTTAAATCCCCCACCCCAAATTATTCATTCTTGCATAAAGCAAGAAGGCAGACATGATTTACATCTGCTTTTGCCATGTAAAAGATTACAGTCCAGTGGAATGTAAGTGAGGATATGATTTGAGATGTTCAGCTATCTTCTGTTGTCATATAATTCCAGTAAGAATAGCAGAGTTTAGCTACATACCATACAGTTATAGCATGAAACAGTTTCCTGTGGCTGCTGTTTGGTTAATCTGCCTAAGATCATAGATCACAGGATCATACGTGATTACTAGGCTATTGAAGCACAGGTCATTTTAAGCCTAGCCATTTCAACCCGATGTAATATGGTAGAAGTAATAGTCAGTGGCCATGACTGCATTTAGTGATGACTGCCCATTTCCAGGAGGGTTGTAGGCACTATCTCCAGTAAGAATTTGCAGTGCCCCATCTACTCGTACAGGCTCCTCTTCAACGGTGTCATAGAGGTGCTCTGTTTCACATAAATTGGTAGTCTATTCCAAAAACTTGGCAATTGCTAGGAGATAAATCTGTCCCTCCAGCATGCTTTATTTAAGTCACAGGCTGTATTTAAGTCCCTGTAATGAGTATTCCTAGACCCATTTGATTTATGGGTATGCAGTAAGTTCATTAGGTTTGGGTCTTGGGTTGTTCTTTAGTTCAGACATAAGACTCTCCAGGAAGTTTATATGATATGGAGTATAGTGACAGGGACTTTAGTCAATTTGTGTAAGGCACATGCTGGAGGTCCTTGATCTTCTTTGTTAGAAACCTATGTGGTCTCTCTAATTGCTGCAGGTGCTTAGTACAGTACATACCCAATGGGACATTATACTCAGTTATGGACCAGATAATTGCTGAGTACAGGGGGGTTATAACTTCTTTTGCTTTCAAGGTGATGCCTTTACTAATCAAGTGAGCTACATGGAAAGTTTTCCTTACAACAGTAGACACGTGCTGTTCAAAGCTAAGGTTGCGGTCAACCTCTGATCCCAGGTCCCTTACCACTTCATGGGTACTTAGGGTATTGTTGTTAATTTGACAGTGTGAAGGGACACTGTCTGTGCCAAATTGAATGATGATGCATTTCTTTGCATTCAGTTTGAGACCACTACTAATACACCAGTCATTGGTCTGTGTGAGACCCTCCAGGAGTATATTGACATAATTTGGAGATTCAATGACTGCACCTAGTTTGCAGTCATCTAAAAACTTAGTCAGCCACAACCCTTTAGTTTTGACCTGAACTTCTAAGAAGTATATACCAAACTGTAGGGGGCCCAACAGTGACCCCCATGACATGCCACTGGTAACAGGAATGCTGGTTGATGTGGAATTAGCCACTTTGATAGTGTGTGTCAGGTCTGTGAGCCAGTTTGCAACCCATCTTACAAGGAAGGAGTTTACATTCAGTTTGCTAAGTTTATTGGTAATGCCTGAATGTGGGATTATGTTGAAATCCTTTCCCAAGTCAAGGTATGCTGTGTGCACAGATCTGCCTTCATCAATGGCCCTGGTCACACTTTCAAAGGAATCCACCAGATTTAACAGGCAGGATCTGCCATTCGTGAAGCTGAACTGGGTAGCATCCAGGGATTGGAGGTCACCTATGTCTTTATTGATACGTTCCATGACCTTACAGATGAGGCTGGTCAGGCTTATGGGTCTGTAATTAGCCAGGTCTGTGGTTAGACCACCTTTGTGTATGGAAATAACTGTAGCTGTTCTCAATTCTGCAGGAACAAATCCTGTGGTTAGGCTATGATTGAAAACCGCACTAAGTGGTGATGCTAGTTCATATTTTAGCCTCTTTAGAAGACAGCCTGGGATGTCATCTGGTCCCATAGAGGCAATGTATTTTGCCTTTGACAGAACTTTGAGGACCTGTTCTTCAGATATATAAGGTGGGATGGGAAGTTTGGGGAAAGGTTTCTGGTAAGTTAGGAGGGGATAAGGGAGTGAAATTTTTGCCAAACCTATCCACTAGCAGGTTCACTATCTCTGTGGGGTCAGTGTGTGTGTGATACCACTGACCACCAGTTCTGCACATGCTTAGGTCCTATCCTTTAGGTTATGTACACAGCTGTAAAAGGCCTTATGATTATCCTTGGCAGTACTTGCTAGGTTTATCTCAAAGGAGCTCTTGGAGGATTCGACAAGTTGTCTTTTTTGCCTGTTAAGGCTGAGGAGGGTGCTTTTCCATTGTTGGGTCCTTGTCTTTGTTTTCTTAGACAGCAACCTATTGTGTTTTATTGTAGAGATTGTTGATGCTGGAAGTCCACCATAGCAGGTTGATTTTACTTGCGGCTCTGGCTTTGATTCTAATTGGTACAGGCGAGTTCATACATTTATGTAAGTGATTGTACAGAACATTAGTGTAAGCTTTAGTATAGTTACCACTTTCAGCTTGGGGTGGGACTTGGAATGCATTTATACCTTCACCTAGGAGGGTATAGTTTTCATTAGTGAAGTTGTTTACTCTGAATTCACCCTTTGTGAGTTTTCATATTAGTGTCAGTTCAAAGGTGATTAATTTGTGTCAGTTTTAACTTTTGAGGGTCCAACAGTTGTAGCAACGCACCTGTTTGACATGTTGATGAGGACCAGTTCTAGAATGTTTGTTTCTTTTGTCGGGGTATGGACAATTTGCTACAGAGCATTTAAATTCACAAAGTCAAGGAACTTTTGAGCAAGTGAGTCTGGGCTACAGCAGGTTTCCCATTTGATGGTGAGATAACTGAAATTCCCCACAACCCGTGTGCTCTGTAAAAATTGAATAGTCTTCAGTTAGGTTAAGTAGGCTTCATGGGTGTCATAACTCATAGAGGGGGATCTATAACTAGATAGTAACTGAATAGTAATTGGACTTACTCACCATAATCTGGACCTGGATTAACTCCATGGAGTTGTTCAATCTAACTAGATGAGGGGTGAATTTATCTTTAATAAGGATTGAAACATCACCTCCTTTGGTTTTCACACATTCATTTTGCAGTCAAAAGGTGTTATGAAGCATTGAAAACATGCAGGCCTGGGGTACTCTCTGAGGCCTTGACCAGGTTTCTGTGACAGCACAGACATCTACATCTTCTAGTGATAGAAGAGCATCCAGGAAATGTAGTTTTTGGTTTAAGCTCCTAGCATTTAGCAGCATGACACATTTTGTTCTGATTGGATAATTTCACGTTGGTAATTGAAAGTGAATGTGAACATGCTTGCATTGTGTTTATGTGTGTGTGTGTGTGTGTGTGTGTGTGTGTGTGTGTGTGTGTGTGTGTGTGTGTGTGTGTGTGTGTGTGTGTGTATGTGTGTAGTACAGACAGTTCAGGTCACAGTGACTACTCCTAATTTCTGTATCAGTATTTAGATGACATACCTGCTATACATTTAACATGCAATATTTACACTGTGTATGCATGACATACTGGCCTACCAAAATGTTGATAAGATGCCAGTACTAAAAGTGGCTGTCATCAATTGCTCAACACCTGCGCAACATTGGTACCAAAAAAGGATCCCTGTATGAAAACCATTTCAACAGTTACCTTACAAACAAACATACCTAAATGCAACTGTTTCCCCCCATGTTTCTTTCTCTGCTTGTGCCATGAGCAGCTCACATACTTAGATGCAGACATAGTCTCACACACATACAAACACACATGCACATTCATTTTATACAAACTTTTTTTATTAATTGAACATGTGAATTTTATATGATTGTGTGTACATCCATGTCTACTTGCATGCATACATGTATGCATGTGTCTATACATATGCATATATACATACACACACACACACACACACATATATATATATATATATATATATATATATATATATATATATATATATATATATATATATTCACTTCATAACACTGAAATATCAAAACACTGAAACTTCAAAATCTTGAAAACTCAAAACACTGAAACTCAAAACACTGAAACCACGTATCATACATATACTGAGTTTAATCAACATAAACAACATAAATCATAGCACTTTCCACCAAGTGTAAGCAGGTGGGCAAGCCCCTCTGCTACTTAAATATATCAACTCCAAGATGACACTTGGTGGAAAGTGCTATGTACTTAAATAGGAAGGCAATGGGAAGGGAAAACAGCAGTAGGAAGGTAACCAAGGAGAACTAGCATAGTTGGCAGGTGAAATGTGTCAGAATCAGCCAATTACACAGGCAGCAGACCAGCCCAACCCAGAACACTACTATAAACTATGCAAATACCTTCCCCGCTTTTTTCCCACACTCTACACCACCGGTGTTTACAAGCGGGGAAATTTTAGCAAACAAACTTACAAAATGAGAAGGGCTGCAGCAGGCAACATAGAACAACATGTGCAAGAGGCTGAGGGTGATGAGGATGTGAATGCTACCGAACAACCTACAGTGAGTAGATGGAGAAGAGTGTACAGGCCCAGGGTAACCTACCAGGGGCTACATGAGCTGGAGATAGTGGAGCACTATAGGGTAGAAAGAGACCTCCTACAGCAAATTGCTGAGCTGTGCCAGCCACACCTGACACACCAAACTGACCAAGGAGAACCCATCCCAGTAGATACCAAAGTATGTGTAGGCCTAGGAATACTAGCCACAGGTACCTCCCAAAGCTCAACTGGGGATATAATGGGAATCTCACATGCATCAGCATCCAGAGTATTCCACCAGTTCCTGGATTCCATGTCAGCACATGCCAGTGAGCACGTATATTTCCCCAACACAAGTGAGGTGTTGGCCAGCAATATGCGTCTCTTCCACAAATAGAATAACCTGAGGTAGTAGGTGCTAAGGACTGCACGCACATACACATCAAAGCACCACCTGGTGATCAGGGTAGGGCCTACATCAACCACAGGGGCATCCCCTCCATCAACTGCCAGGTTGTCTGTGATGCCTAGGGCATTATAATGAATGTGTGTGCTGGTTGCCCTGGAAGTTATGACGATTCCCACATATGGTATCTGACGCAGCTGTACCAGGGATTTGCCAATGGGGAAATCCCCTATGGTCACCTAGTGGGGGATGCTGGTTACACACTGGAGCCGTGGCTGATGACACCCATTAGAAATGCACACACACCTGAACAAGAATGCCATATTGAGGCACATGCACAGACCAGACTTAAAATAGAGCATGTGTTTGGGATGCTCAGGTCATGGTTCTGGTGTCTGGACACATCCAGTGGAACCTTGCAGTACTCACAAGCTACATGTACCCAAATTGTTATGGTATGTGCCAATATGATCCTGCAGAAACAGCATGGGGCCGGGCCACACAGCCCCCCAACAATACCAAGGCCTGCATAGGCACAGAGTGACTCGGAGGAGAACAACCTGAGCCTGCCCCAGTAGGCAGATGGAGGCATGCCCAGTATGCCAAAGCTGCGGCAAAGAGACAACGCATAGCACATACACTGACACAGTAGGGACCCAGGGAATGACACCTCTATCTGACTCGCACATACAGTAAAAGGGATGCCAATCATGACACTACCTGTGCTCAACCATGTATAGGGAGTGTACTATGTGCATCTGACATAGGCAGCCCTTCAGCACCTTCCTCAAGTCTGGCACACCCTCAAGGTAAGTCACTCAACCTACCAATTGCCAAATGGAGTAGAATGTGTCGTTACCTGTATCTATGGTATGGATGTGAGCATGCAAGGGAATTGGGTGGCTGAATGTTATGACAACAGACAGTAGACACCCATAGTGGCACCATGACATCTGTAACACAAACTGGAGTCACCATAGTAGCCAGTACTACACAGGGTGACAAAACCCACTGCAGGAAATGTGCTGCACGACATGTATGTCAATATGACTCACACATGCCAGTCAGGGCATTTTACATACCCAACAACAGTCTCAGCCAGCAGGACAGGTGTAGACAAACCCAAGCAGAGCCTGTGCTATGGCCCCTGAATAATGGTTATGGTTAACCTCCTCCCCAGGCCTTCACAGACAGACTATAGCAGGTCAGGCAGTGGGATGTTAGTTCTGAAGGGTAGGAATTGAAATGATAATATGTAGGGCAACCAAAGCTATGATCTGTAGTACACTGGTATGCCTCTAGTCAGCATGATAGGTAAGAATACAGAATGAAATGAAGTACCTGACATACCAGTATAGTCATAGCAAATGTGTACATGTGTCAGGTGTGCCCCCCATCTTACGTAGTAATGTAATAACAGTCAGGTGTGCCCCTCCAATCCTGTGTTGAAATGTAGAAATAGACAGGTGTGCCCCCCATCATATGTGGTAATGTAATAACAGTCAAGTGTACCCCTCAAACCTGTGTAGAAATGTAGAAATAGACAGGTGTGCCCCCCACCCTAAGTAGTAATGTAATAAGTCAGTTCTGCCCCCCAATCCTGTGTAGAAATGCAGAAATAGTCAGCTGAGCCCTCAATCCTGTGTAGAAATGCAGACATAGTCAGCTGTGCCCCCATCCTACATAGAAATGTAGTAACAGTCAGGTATGTTCCCCCCAATCCTGTGTAAAAATGTAGAAATAGACAGGCGTGCCTCCTATCCTACATAGTAATGTAATAACAGTCAGGTGAGCCCCCAATCCTGTGTAGAAATGTAGAAATAGACTAGTGTGCCCCCCACCCTACATAGTAATGTAATAACAGCCAGATGTGCCCGCCAATCCTGTGTAGAAATATAGAAATAGTCAAGTGTGCCCCCCATCCTATGTAGAGATGTAGTAACAGTCAGGTGTGCTCCCCCCAATCTTGTGTAGAAATGTAGAAATAGACAGGTATGCCCCACATCCTACATAGTAATGTAATAACAGTCAGGTGTGCCCCCCAATCCTGTGTAGAAATGTAGAAATAGACAAGTGTGCCCCCCACCCTATGAATTAATGTAATAGTCATGTGTGCCCCCCAATCCTGTGTAGAAATGTAGAAATAGTCAGGTGTGCCCCCATCCTACGTAGAAATGTAGTAACAGTCAGGTGTGCTCCCCCCAATTCTGTGTAGAAATAGTCAGGTGAGCCCCCCCACCTTACGTAGTAATGTAATAACAGTCAGGTGTGCCCCCCCAATCCTGTGTAGAAATGTAGAAATAGACAGGTGTGCCCCCCACCCTACGTAGTAATGTAATAACAGTCAGGTGTGCCCCCTAATCCTGTGTAGAAATGTAGAAAAGGTCAGGTGTGCCCCCATCCTATTTAGAAATGTAGTAACAGTCAGGCGTGCCCCCCCAATCCTGTGTAGAAATGTAGAAATAGACAGGTGTGCCCCCCATCCTATGTAGTAATGTAATAACAGTCAGGTGTGCCCCCCAAACCTGTGTAGAAATGTAGAAAAAGTCAGATGTGCCCCCCATCCTATGTAGAAATGTAGTAACAGTCAGATGTGCCCCCCCCCCCATCCTGTGTAGAAATGTAGAAATGTAGAAATAGTCAGGTGAGCCCTTCTACCCTATGTACTAATGTAATTACAGTCAAGTGTGCTCCCCAAATCCTGCGTAGAGATGTAGAAAAAGTCAGGTGTGCCCACCCAATCCTGTGTAGAAATAGTCAGGTGAGCTCTCCCATCTTATGCAGTAATGTAGTAACAGTCAATGCCAAATGCTCGATGGATACCCTGCAGAGCAGCATGCTACCTGTTGGTGTACAACACAAAGGTCAGCACTGCAGTACAAACTACCTAGACTCAATCTATACATTAAATACAGATGGGCATACTGGGCATGCTCACACACTTAGAGAAATGAAGGCAATGTCAGTCAAAACATACTGAAAGGTCATACTGGGTATGCTCACACACTTAAACACATGAAGGCCATGTCTGCAAACACCAGTGGACCAGACATATCTGGCAGTTCGCAGTTGTTAGTGCAGACACTCATCAGTATGCACCACTCATGCCTTGCACACACAGTGGATAGGAATACAGACATATATGTAAGGACAACACACTATAATAAGCCAAAGGTGGACGTACATAGATGTGTGGAAGAGGGAGACTGTGACAAGGAGCCATACAGGCCTGTCCCACCTAGCACACAGCCAAAGGGTCCCAACCACATGAGGTTCAGATGTCACTCACTGCAGATACTAGCCACCAGTATCTTTCAGCATTGCAGACTATGTGGTGCGCATGCTAGCTGTGCAACACAACTGTACAAGGATGCAGTCATCTAGCAGCTGTATACACGTACCTGTGAAATATGACCCTGTGTATGCCTGCATGTGGTGTGTCAACCTCTAGATGAATGAATTATGGCCCATGCATGCACACTGCCTTCCCCATAGCCCTACTATAACAAGCCTGCTGAGGTCATCCACTGTGAAATACACCTTTGGGAGTGTTGTAGCCCAGTAATCTCCATGGTGCATCCCATACCTTCGTACTACTGTAGTGTGATAAAATAGGTAGGAGTTCAAATCCCAGACATGGCAACTGTGTGTGTGCGTGTGTGTGTGTTTGTGTGTGTGTGCGCGTGTCTGTCTGTCTGTCCCTATCTGTGTATAGAGCAATGCTTTTTAGGGTAGTCACACTCCCTACAATTGAAATGCTCTACTTTGGTAAGGCTGCTGATGTCATCCACCTAGAAATACATCTCTGGGAAGGTTGTATCCTAGTAATCTCCATAGTGTGTGCCATAACTGCGTACTGCTGTAGTGTACAAACAAATAAATCCAAATCAGCCCAGATGTTGAAAATGTTAAAACACAGGTGCCCAGTAGGAAGGTAGCTGGAATAAAGAAGCTGAACCATGACAAAGTAAAATCTTATTATTTTTTTTAATACAAAATGGTGAGCGCTTTTGTATTAAAAAAGAAGATATTACTTTGTCATGGTTCAGCTTCTTTATTCCAACTGCTGTAGTGTGATAAAATAGTTAGGGAGTAGTAACTGCATACTGCTGTAGTGTGATAAAATAGTTAGGGAGTAGTTCTAATGCCAGCCTTGGCAACTGTGTGTGTGTGTGTGTGTGTGTGTGTGTGTGTGTGTGTGTGTGTGTGTGTGTGTGTGTGTGCGTGCGTGTCTGTGTAGAGAGCAATGCTTTTTAGGGTAGTCACACTCCCTACAATTGAAATGCTCTGCTTTGGTAAGGCTACTGATGTCATCCACCTAGAAATACATCTCTGGGAAGGTTGTATCCCAGAAATCTCTGTAACATGTGCCATAATTCCGTACTACTGTAGTGTGATAAACTAGTTAGGGAGGAGTTCTAATCCCAGCCTTGGTGTGTGTGTGTGTGTGTGTGTGTGTGTGTGTGTGTGTGTGTGTGTGTGTGTGTGTGTGTGTGTGTGTGTGTCTGTAGAGAGCAATGCATTTTAGGGTAGTCACACTCCCTACAATTGAAATTCTCTACTTTAGTAAGGCTGCTGATGTCATCCACCTAGAAATACATCTCTGTGAAGGTTATAGCCCAGTAATCTCCATAGTGCATGCCATAAATGCATATTGCTGTAGTGTGATAAAATAGTTAGGGAGGAGTTCTAATCCCAGCCTTGGCAACCATGTGTGTGTGTGTGTGTGTGTGTGTGTGTGTGTATGTGTGTGTGTGTCTGTCTGCCTCAGTGTAGAGAGCAATGCTTTTTTAGGGTAGTCACACTCCCTACAATTGAAATGTTCTACTTTGGTAAGGCTGCTGATGTCACCCACCTAGAAATAAATCTCTGGGAAGATTGTAGCCCAGTAATCTCTGTAGCGTGTCCTATAACTGTGTACTGCTGTTGTATGATAAAATAGGTAGGTGTCCTAATCCCAGACATGGCAAGTGTGTGTGTGTATCTGTCTGTCTGTGTAGTGAGCAATGCTTTTTAGGGTAGTCACACTATGTATATTTCGAATGCTATACTTTCATAAGGCTGCTTATGTCATCCACATAGAAATACACCTCTGCGAAAGATGTAGCCCAGTAATATCTGTAGCATGTGTCATAACTGTATACTGCTGTAGTATGATATAGAACTCTGGTAGGGTTCTATTCCTACCCTTGGCAGTTCTGGATGTTATGTGTTTTTTTCAATGTCTGTGTCAGAAGCAATGCATTTTAGGCTAGTCACACTCACTACAATTCAAACACCCTACTTTGGCAATCCTGCTGATGTCTTTCACTGCGAAATATATCTTTGGGGAAGGAGTTCCCCAGTAATCCCTGTGGTGCATCCTATAACAGCTTCATGCTGTAGTGTGATACAGACGTCTCTTAAGGGTTCTATCCCCACACATGTCAGTTGTGTGTGTTTCAATGTCAGTGTAGGGAGCAGTGCATTTTAGCCTACCCACACTCACTACAACTCAAATGCCATACTTTGGCAATCCTGCTGATGTCATCCAATGTGAAATACACCTTTGGGGAAAGAGTGCTTGCGTACTATGACTGCGTACTCCTGTAGTGTAATAAAATAGTTAGGTAGGAGTTCTAATCCCAGACATGATATATGTGTGTGTGTGTGTCTGTGTGTGTGTGTGTGTGTGTGTGTGTGTGTGTCTGTCTGTGTTTGTAACTCATATCCTATGTGGAGATGGTTGTGACTGTGTCACAACTGGGCCCAATGTGGAGCGGGATTTGCAAATTTCTTATATGGATGCCCTAGTATATATCACAATGTCCACTGTACAGGGATAACATATGTGAAATAGCCGAGAGGCTGGGGTGCAGATCCATACTCATACATGTGACATGAAAGCCAGGCAAACAAAGTTAACAACCAGCCAGGCAAACAAAGTTTGCAACCCTAGTCCTAGTATTACCCAGACAACACTCTCAACCCATGCCTCATACACACACACACACACACACACACACACACACACACACACACACTTACCTAGGCAACAGCCGATATGTTGGTAGTACACTGCATATTGCCCACTGATAGTAACTATGGAGTGATTGCAGGAGCCTACAGAAGATATGGCACCCTGTCCATCTGTCCAATAGGCATGTACATGCAGACAGTGCACCTTCCCCATGTACCCCACTGGACACCTGCAACACTTGTGGTGCCATCAAATGTGACCCACTAATGACATACCATGCCTGAAAACATCCCCTGTATGGACAGATGCCACTGACACCAGGGAATGCCGTTAGCTTGCTATTAATGTAGGTGCAGGGTAAACCTGCTGTACAGTACCAGTTCCTGTAACATGAGGCCAGGACTGGCACATCTGATGATAATTTGTGTACACAACAAGGACCAGGCACCCCAGGTACAGTTCCAAATGTCACTGTACATGCATGTGGGAAGTATGCACATCACAGACACCATCCATGTCATGGACCAAGGAACACATACATGGCAAGCAATGCACAGCAATGCCCACATGCCTTAGTCACCTAGGTGACTGGATGGTGAATACAAAACACACCCGTGTGGGCAATTCCAGAATCTATACCTCTGAGCCACAATGCAGACCACTGTACAAGGTGTACCCATCACCTAGTCTTGTATAGCCGTCTGGCACAGTTCGGCATTACACACCCATGGACCAATGCACCCATGCAAGTCAGTACTGGCATTGTGTGTGTGTGTGTGTGTGTGTGTGTGTGTGTGTGTGTGTGTGTGTGTGTGTGTGTGTGTGTGTGTGTGCGTGTGTGCGTGTGTGTGTGTGCGTGTGTGTGTGTGTTGTATGATGTGTATGTTCACATTCATACTCACTACAACTCCCATTGGCATACTGCAGCATGCTGTCTGATGCTACCATATCCCTGTTGCAGATATCACTCACCATCACATATATGTTGTGAGGGCTCTATTACATGTAACCTATGTGGTGCATCCAATAACTGTATAGAAAAGTGATAGCTCTACATAGTCATTAGGGATTTGATGCTGGTAGGTGTTTGACACAAATATGCTTAAGTTTTACTCTCCCACCCCACCCTGACTTGTCTTTGCCTCTGTCTGCCTCTCTCACTTCCTCTCTGGTAGATGTGGAGACCTACACCTGCTTTGCCTAGGCAGCAGCATGTTTATGTTAAGTGATGCTCATGATCAGCTGATGGCCTCTGCATGAATTGCAGCCCCCCCCCCCCATCTGATTGCATGTGGAACAGCTGTGGTAACATTCCCATAGCCAATTGCATGGAACCACACTCCAATATCTAGGAACATCATGTTGGTGTTGACCCTTTTCCTTCACTGTGAGCAGGAACGAGATATGTTGTTTGGCAAACAGCATCTCAGATGGATTGGGGATTTACCACTAACATACACTATGGAAACAGGGCAACACACAGGAGGGGGATGTGCCTGAAATGACTACAGACTGTAAGTGCTGCTATACTGCATTTGGAGTAATGGTGGTTTAACAGTGTTTGTGTGGATATGGCTGTCCTACATGTTTAATACCTGCCATATCAGTTCGATGTTTGGGACGAATCCCCATCTGTAGGGTCATCTGCAGACTGGCCAGTGTGTTGTGCCTTTGGTGTCATGTGTTACCCACAGAGCATCTTTCTGTGAACTGCAGAAAATAGAGTGAGGATTGCAGTCTGTAGATGTGGTTACTGAGTTCATACCCCTTATAGGACATATGTTGCAACAAACCCTGTTACAACAGTAAATGTATGAGGTTATCACAGCAACATGTCAATATTGGCCCTGTGTATGTGCTTCCAGCCACAACTATGTCAACCTTTGGACATATGTTATGCATTAAGAGGTGCATATGTGCTGTACACCATAATTAGTTCCATCATATCTGATAACAAGCCAGTGAGATATCAGACTGCTACACATATTTTGTACAGTAGGGGTTACATTTGATGACATAACCTGGACATTCTGTGGTTGTTTGTACAGTACTGAGGTCTGTGTACTTATGCTGAATGTCGACAGTGTGTGCATTGTTAATATGTACTTTGGCCTGTGTACAGACTGTGGTAGATGTCATTGTTCTAAGTCCTGTCCTATCTCATGTTACATGCTGCTCCACTGTATGTTAACATATTGGCTTACATGTTTGTAGGGTCATACACACACATGTCCCATACCACAGACAGGCATCAGACCCAACTGTGTAGCAGCCCAGTATATGTAGGATTAGTCTGTGAGTGGCACATATGAGGATGGTGTTAGATAGTCCATATACTGTAATATTATGCTAGCTTACCATATGTGGCTATTTTCACATTGGTTGCGGTTATGCACTTTCACACAGGTGTATCTTACCCTGTGCTGTGACATGCCTGTAGAGCCTGCTATTTATGCAGGTACATGTGCATTCCCCCATAGGAGATGTAGGCCAGTGTTGAGTCAGTCTGCCTGTAGCCTGCACAGTGCATTGTTACATGCATAACAGCTTAGTGTACTTACCCAGTGAAATGTCATGTCCAGATACTTGCCAGATGTACTGCTGCCAGGCATCACTTAACAGTCATGTATGTCAGACAGAGCAGTGGGATGCTGTACAAAAGTACGTCAATATCTAGTGGGTAGTATGTGGCCATGGCACGCCTGTACCAGTGGTTATTATGTATCAGGACAGACAGGGGTGAGTGAATGCATAACCTATGGTGGCAAATATATACTAGTCATTATGTGTTATACCCATCTACATGGCTGTTAACATCCATATTGTTAGGCATGGTCCAGAGGTATTGCACTAAGGGATTCTGTGTATACCTCTGGACTGTACAGAGTGTGTCAGAATGTCCACATATATTGGCTAATATCTCTGGCAGTCCACAGGGGCATTAAGTGCTAGCAATGTACTGCACTATGCTGTCCTAAGGATGTCTGTCAGTAGCCAATGGAGCACATGTGAAAAGCAGATGTGACCTCCCACACACACCATGTCTGTGAAGACATTCCCAATTACAGTAGCAATAGTCTACTAATATACCTGCTATACATACCTGACATCCCCTTGCACTATGAAGTTGGGCCTATAGGGGCTGTGGTAGGGCTACACTCCATGTTCAGGAAATATGGTGAAAATATATATACATATAATTATCCAGATATCTATATATATAATTACACATATACATATCAATAATAATAACAATAATAATAATAATAATAATAATAATAATAATAATAACAAGTGGCCACAACACAAAGCCTGTTGCTACTTTACCAGCCTGACCTGTGTGTAGTGGATTTACATGGCTTCACTGCTGTCATTCGATACGCACCCTCTGTATGGCTGGAAATGAAGTGCATTGCCCCTATATGTGTGGGCTAGTATTTTGTATCAATAATACCTCCCACTGGTGTGTCGTGTATGTAATGCTCAGTACATGCCAGATATGCTGCTCTGCCAGCCCATCATTTGACACTTGTAATATTTGGATACACTCCCTGGTGTTGACTATTACTTCCCCAATGCATCTGTAAAGCTGCATATGTGGGTTGTAGGTGACCTCTCTGCTGACTGCGATATTAAGTGTGTACCTCGAGTCTACCTTCCCTCTGGATGCCTGTCCCATGCTAAAGACCATATTATACTATTTGCTGTCCTGTGATTACACACATGACAGGTATTCCTGTTGTATAATGTGGCAGTCCACGTCCATGTACTGCATGGTCCCAAAGGAGGATACAGCCATATGAACACCCCACAATCACACGTGCATACATGGCCACACACACAAACACACACATGCACACACACATCATGCATGCATCTACCTCCCTCCACTTCACCAGAGTGACCCTGCAGGCAAACTAACTCACCACCAGGATGCACACACACGCACACACACGCACACACACACACACACACACACACACACACACACACACACACACACACACACACACACACACGAGGTTGCATGAGTTTCCTCCTATTACCCATCTGCCAACATGCAGAACATATTGTACAGAACAGCATGCAGTTCAGCTATAGTCAATCCATGCTAGCAACAGTATACATGTGTGTTATGCATGTGCTATGTCACTAGGTGATGCCCCTTCCCCTGGATGCCACTGCACCCATATACACAGTATTGATGTGCACATGTTCTGCACCCTGCCATGTACTGTGCACCACAACTCACAGCTGTACAACCCATTGCGGAATGTGTAGTACTGTGTCAGTTATGTCAGCTTTACTTCTCACAGCCCCTATGTATTTCAGCAACACATACCTGGGATGATATCTGGAATGTTGTCATTGGTGAACGCCTGATGCCTGATTTACAGCTGTCAACATCAACAGACCATGTATGACCACTGCAATTCTCTTACACTGACAACCATCAGAGCATACCGTGGCTATGGGGGTTGTGCACACCTTTATTGATTTTACACACATATCCCTGATCTGCCTTGGGACCACATCACCACATATCTCAGCAGTACACAAGCCCAGTATGTGACATATGTCCTGTACTGTCACATGCAGTGTCTACAGAGTGTGTTATGTGTGCAGCTGCTGACCGCAATGCATACGTAGCATGTGGGCATATGTGTGCACACTGTTATCATGACGGTTTATCACAGCTCTTGTTGTGTGTACTACAGCAGTCACTGCTCATGGCAGGGGTATACCAGCGCGGGCCATCTGCATTTGCCAGTGTATGTTCAGTCTGCCCTACATGTGTCCCCCCTATTCTGCATGATTGCAAGTTTTACTCATATGCACATCCCATGGTGTTCACACAATGCCGTCACTATTGCTGTGTGGGTAGGGTTATGGCTGCAACAGGTCCTGAAACTCACTATGTGCAGTTAGAGCCATTGCTACCATCCTTTGGAATCCCTGCTGCAGAGCACTGGTGTGTCATGCTGAGACCCCCCCCCCAGCTTTTATGCAGATGCATAACAGGTAAGCCCTACACATTTGTGTCACTTTGCAGTGTCCCATACATTGAACACCACATGTTGCAGCCTAGACCCAGCTGATAATGTGGACTACTGTCTTGCCTTATGCCATAGTGTATCTCTGCAGCAGTTGGCATTGTCCTACAGGTATATATACTGGTGTTGCACTGTATATGGGTGTTTTTCAGAACATGCCACTACTATAGGCCATGTCTACCAACAGTATGTTACTCCCTGTGGACACATTCCACAATGACAGGATGTTAATTGTCATGAAGGTGTGTGACATACCCTTCCAATACCCTATCATGGTCACCCCTGTGAGACCATTCATTTTGCAGCAACAATACATGCACATGTGCAGCATGCATTCAGGGTAGGTGTGCTAGAAGTGTGCATGGAATATACCATCATAATTACATGCCTGGTGTGTTGGCATGCATCTACATAAAACATACTCACCAGCTACAGGCTGCTACCTTGTTGTTATCCCGGAGGGACGTACATAAGAGGGTAAGACATGCAACGTCAGTGGGCTCACCTGTGGCACTGCTACAGGCTGGGTGCCATACTACCATACATCAATGGTACATTCCCACAATACTACCACATCTGGACATCTGTTTATCACTACAATGCAGCAACACAATATATCTATGACATGTCAGATATGCATGAGCTACCTGTACCAATGCGGATGTTTATACAACAGTGGTGTACTGATGTGCCCTGTGTCCTTACCTGCATGTTCCTCAGCCAGTGTGTGGGTAACACCCACCTCCATGAAGGGGTACAGTGGTTGTTGGTGGTCCAGATGGGTAGGTCCATGAGGCTGGCCAGGAGCTCCTCCATACATATCAGGGGAGATGGATGGTGTGGCCCTCCCTATGGCGAGGCAATCTCCCTGGACTGCAGCAGCATGCTGACGGGCATTGTGAAGCAGGTCAGTACAATGTTGCTGGACCTGCTCATAACTGCAGTTGTGCAGTCCGACATCATTGACCCTGTGGACTAGGTCATTCCACAGGGTGGTCCACTCCTGCTGCTCATGTGTATGCCTGCCAAACAGCATCGGATAGTGCTGGATTATGTGTGCTATCACCATGTCATTCTCAGCATTGGAAAATGTGGGCAACCATGCATGTGCCATCTTGGATGAAAGACATAAAGATGGAAATAGTTTTGGACAACTCATATGGCAAGGTTACCACCGTTCGTAATACACATCTCTGTCACCCCCCCCCCAACATATCAGCTTCAACAGACTGTACACACAACTCATTAGGTATGGCTACAGCTTAACTACCATTTAGACAGATTTTGTATTGTACCACACCTTCTGCTATGTGATTGTAGCCATGTCCTCTCTGTGGACACATGCCATTGTCAGGGCCACTATGGTTGCATATATGCCAGTGGTATGGCTGCTTTGAGATTGCTAAACATCTGACAGTCTGTGTTATTGGGGATATCTATGCATGCTGTTGGACATGTACCGGGATTGTGTAGACTATTACTACCAACAAATGTTCTATAACAGTGAAACAATAACATGTATATGTTCTATTGGCCAGCTGATCCACCTCTCCACACCCATCTGCTCATGATACCCGGCTACATCACATGTGTGTCTCAACCTGGGGCCTCCTCATGTACTGTTACAACAATACCATCAGGTGGAACCACCCAGGGGATGTTGCCCTCTCCCTACCTTCAGGGCACACACAGACATGTTCTTGTCCCCTAAGCTCAGGTCTAGGATCCATTCCATACCGGGCTCCCTGGACACATGAAAGATGTGCTACATCAGTCGGAGGCACCCAGTACACATTCACATGGCCAACATGCTCCTCCTGCTCAGCCTCCAAACCAGGCACCTTCAGCACATAAACTGCTGTTGTGAGTGGCAGTGGGTGGGAGGCTTGTTGTCCATTGTGCCCATATTGGGGACCATGGGGCACCTACATCACAGACCACACACACCACTCATGGTGTTTGCCCACCATGTGTCACATACCACCTCTGTAGACTGTCCTCTATATCTATCAATTCTGACCACCTCCATATATGTACCTGCCATACTTCCCCATATTCCCATTGGATACTTCACAAACGGGGGCAATGTGGTGCCAACAAGGGACTAACATGTGACATACCCATCCATGGTGCACACACTGCCACTGTAGATATCTGTGTGTATTGCTATGTGTGCTGCTGCCTCGTACATAGCACATATCACTGTGGTAGTGATATAGGGAATATGTCTTTACATACATATATGTTTGTGTGTATGTTTATACATATGTAGACATGTGCATATAGGTATATATATATATATATATATATATATATATCTGTGTGTGTGTGTGTGTGTAGATATATGTGATGTCATATATATGTGCACATATATATGTCTACACATGGGTATAAGTATATTTCTGGACATACATGCTGATATACATATATATCCTTATATATTATATATGTGACATATGTACACATATGCATACCTATATGTGGGTTACATTCAGACATCAGCTCCATAATCTCACAACACCTTCCTGCACAGCTGCACTGTTCTGCCTTGCTACAACACAGACAGGTGCGACATATGGACATGGCCTGACAATAGTGGGGTATATGTGGGACCTGATTGCAGGTAACCCTATTACACACATATGGCATTTCAGCATGCTACATTACAGACTCAACTGAGTATCCTGCCAGTGGTGGACTGTGGCTCCCACATGTCCATCATAATGGCATTGCTTCCACCACCAGCAATTGGCTACGTAATATACATACTTCCCATTACACAACACACACTATGATGGCTTACATCTTGTCTGTAAGTGCTGACTTGCACAGTTAACAGCTATGGCCCACTACCCACAAGGATAGATACTATTGTCCATAGCAGTTGTTCAGTTGAACATCATCACAACACCTGACGGCACATATAACTCATTCCACATCATCTATCTCATTATGATGGACCAGGTACTACATTCTAATATATATACATATACTTCACATACCTGTTGTGGGAATGATGTCTTTATGAATGGCAGCTGGCTAAATGCCTGCATCTTCAGCTGTTAGCTTGATGAGCTTTAGTTTTTTTTCTCTCTCTCTCTCTCTCTCTCCTTGATGTGTAGTACTTCCAATTACCACTGTCATGGCAACCACCTACTATAAATCCCTACATCAGGTAACAATACCTCTTACAGGAGAACTGGCACATTCAGACCAGCTACATATTTGTAGGAGGTTTCAGAACTGCAGACAGAGTGTGAGTAGAGTTGTGTTATGCTTTGTATAGTACTGGAGTTACAGGGTGTGCGTGTACATACTAGTTTACCTTGGAATGCAATCTGCCTGCATAGCTCTCAAATGTGGGCATATCCTCTTGGTGGGTAGAGATGTGCCTATCATGTTTTGTCTGTCCACCACACAGGTACTGTGTCAGATATTTCACTGGCAGTGTGTGTGTTGAGTGATGTGAGTACATGGCTACATCCATTTATGTTTCTAACCCCAATTCCTTGACTAAGGGTATGTTGCACACTGTCCTGTAACACCAGTGACTTGCTTAGTGTAGGGCAACAGTTTTCCACATCTGGGCCTGGGTTGCAGACTCTGTCCTCCACCTATATATCAAGCTTTGCACATATGACATGCTGTCAGGGGTTGTTCTGTAGTGGGCTGTAAGTATATCACACTGCCATTGCTGCCATCAGTCCACTGCTGTTGTATCCCCCACACATATGGAGGGGCTGGGGCCATATATGTGTGAGCTTCACCTACACAATACATGTGTGCCCTTATGCACTCCAGATGCCAGTGTATGTAACAGTGGTATATGGCCCTGTATTACTGACTCTAGCGGGGGATGCTCCATAAATGACCTAGGCTGTTACAAAATGTGGTGTATCAGGTGTGAGCTGCCTTAAGGTATCTGGATGTATAGTACCATCTACTTCACCTATATTTACATTACTTACATAAATTGAGTTAATGCAGGCCTACTGCCCCCGCCATAAAGATTGCTGTTTGTCAGTGTGCTTGTGATGGTGTCAGTTATGCCTTGTTATGTAACAGTTACATCCCATTTGGTCAACTGAAGTCTTTACCACCTAGTGTTTTGTACAGAGTGTAGATAGGGCTGCTGAAATATACACCTGCATTACTTACTGTTGATTGTTTGGTATCCTGCGGCCCAGTCTGTCTTTACTATTGTACAATTTGAAGGGCTTGGCCTGGATAGCAACAGTTGTGAACCTTTCCATACTACTGTATTAGTATCACAGTTTCACAGTTGCATTACTCTGTTTATATGGATGTCAGTGTCTCAACAGCTATATGAAATGGCATATAGAACTGTAATAGTACACAAATAAAGGTTTTCCATTTCTGAAAACATGTGTGTAGTGTTTTTTTCTATGCCTCTCTGTGGGTATATGTTGCAGGCAATGATTGCCATTTGTATGGGTGGCCCATACAGTGTCCAGCTGTTCAGGTGTTAACTGTAGGCATAGTGGCTGTTCCATATTGTGTGCATCTTCTACATATGTCTCTTACTGTACATATCTCTGCGTGTGTATGTGTAGTCACATGTGTGTATATATATGTATATATATATATATATATATATATATACATTTATCTGTATATATCTGTCTGTGTATATGTATCCTGGGGATGTTGATAGCTTCCACATTTTACATTTCCTATTGGAGGCAGACTGTACTGCATGACATGTTACCAATACCAGCCTGACATCATAGAGGTGGGATGTAGTACTGTTAACATCTTGTACCCATGTCATGTCAGGCCCTGGTTATGGGATCTGCAATACTTAGTAGTTTATTACAGGGTGGATGTGTCTGGCTGTGGGGGGTATGCCTATTCATACAAGATGTATACTGTTTGGGGCCTCTCAACCCCATTAACGGTGCATGTGGACATATATGTTTTATTTAATCTATCATTGCTATCTAGAGATGTATGGCCATATATACCTATATAGATATATATATCAGCTTACATATATATAACTATGTGCATATATACCTACACAGATATATATCTGCGTACATATATGTAACTTGCTTTGTATATGTAGACATATAGGTGTAGACATATATATGTGTCGATGTAGGGTAGGCATTTGCATGTATATATGTTCATATATATTTTATATATATATATATATATATACTTATATATATATATATATATATATATATATATATATATATATATATATATATTTTGTATATATATATATATATATATATATATATATATATATATATATATATATATATATACATATATAGATATGTTGTATCTGTTTAGATATTAATATATTTACACACACACATACATCTAAATGTTGGTATGCATTCTCTGTAGTGTTGCATGACTGGGCTGGATGATATGTTTCTGAAAACATCAGATTTATGTATATCTGGCATGGCTTAGTGGTAAATCACTTTGTCTATGGTGTACAGGGTCCTGGGCTTGTGCCTTGCAGAGGCTTTTTATTTTGTTGCTGGGCAGAACAAGGGCCATTGGATACCGAGTGATTAAGGCACTTTAAAGCAATTGTAAGTGGGTTTGCGCATAGGTAAGCACTGCTAAATTCCGGTTACAGTTTCTTATACTCAGTTAGCTTCTAAATTGCTTAATCAGTGTAGCCAGTGCTTACCCCCATGCAAACAGGCTTAGACCCACTTACTGCTGCTTAAATGTGCTTACTCTTGCTTACCCCCGCGATAATTTCTTTAAAAGAAAAGTAAAAAGGGTTGATAGGAAAGTGATGAAAAAGGGGCACAAAGAGGGACAGACAGTAAGGAAAATAGCTAGGGATGTGCAGGAAGGGTGTAGGGACAGTCCATAGCTGCCCATGTCTTCTACAGCAACAACTGTGCATATACACTGAATTTGGAGGTAGATTTGGACACTCAAACCCCTGGGAGAGGGATAAGGACAACAATAATAATTTGTGATGCCAATTAGACTGGATTACATGTGTCCAGTGGACATG
Source organism: Protopterus annectens (assembly GCF_019279795.1). Taxonomy (NCBI): domain Eukaryota; kingdom Metazoa; phylum Chordata; order Ceratodontiformes; family Protopteridae; genus Protopterus; species Protopterus annectens. The sequence goes on from NC_056729.1 coordinate 801,331,823, forward strand.
TGCAAAATGGACTGCTATGTATGGGGTGAGATTTTTTTTTGTGGGAACAGATTGCCTTTTTTTTTCAGGTGAGAGTGGGCTGTTGGGGAGGGATAGTAGGTATATTTGGGGAGGTAGAGTGGGTAGGTTAACAGCAAGACACACAAGATGCATACAGGTGTGGTATATGACACATGTGGGGGGTAAACACATTGATGGGGAGGGGTGTTGGTATATATCGGAAGCCCACAAGCCCCCTAATGGTAACAGTGGGACTGAGGTCCCCACCCATGGGCAGTCACCACTGCAACTTCACAGCCCCAAAGGTGGCTGTGCTGGGGGCTGAGCCACAGAGCCAGGCTGACTCTCTAATCATGACATGCAGCCTTCAAGCTGGCACAGAAGATCACCAAACTGCTTGTTGATTGCTCTATGTACCATGACCCTGACCTGACGATTGGTGACAGGTGCCTGTCTGCACCCACTCCCGTGGGGGAGTGCCCGTCCCCTTAGGTAGTTCCACCCTAAGGTGGTGCAGGACCAACAGACACCCTAAGGTGGTGCAGGACCAACAGACAGGGAGGTCCGGGGTTGGGCCCCAGAAATGCTTGTGCCCAGGGCCACAGCCAGCTGAAGTGGGACAGGTGAGGCCACTGGGACCGGCCTTCCGAAGCGTGCTATAGTATTTAGATTTCATCATCATATATGGGTTAATAATAGTCAACACATTCCAGTGTTAGGTATAACAGCATGTATAGATAGTCCCATTAACCCAGACACCAGATACGGAACAGTTGCATAGCAAACAGAACACATGCATATATGGGACCACAGTGGTAATAAGAACAGCATGCAGGTATGTTGATGGCGCCATGCCAACAATGTTGAAATAATTCAGTATGGCACATACATGGGAACCATTAAAATATTTATCAAACAAGTGGACATTAACAGAGTCAGTACGTACCATTTGGGGTGGTATGTTGATTATTGTTGGAGATAAGGTGGGGGGAGAGAAAGATGTCAATTAACAAGTAGTATATTCCTGTAGTCCACATTACTTTCTTAGTCAGTGCTGTTATTTGTACCTTATAAGTCTGACTATAATACCATATAGCCTTATTGTGGACAGTGATATGGGTGTCATCATCATTACACATGAATCCGTTTTACCTGCAGTATATACCTCTTAACTGGTATACCTGTGGAGGGAATGTTTGTTAACACTGACTGTTTGTACACATACGCCCGGACTCTGGGTTGATGTTTTGCACTGTGCTATCCAACTCTTTCTGCACAGACTCTGGCCATGTGTTGACCACATGCTGGTGTGCTTGGACATATCTAGAATTTTGCCCTCTTCCACCATTAGTGACCTGACACACATATAAATGCTTTCCTACACAGCTATATTATGTAGCACAGTATGGGCAACAGTGACCACTGATACTTTATTATTCAGAGAAACTGCAACACTTACAATCCCCTACAATCACCCAAGGTGGACAGTACCAGTAGAGGTTATATTGGTCTGTATTTCTCAGCATAGTGTTTGTATCCAATGTACCTGTGGGAACAATGTTTGTTAGCACAACCTGACTGTTGCCACACAAAGTTCCAGATTACACATTAGTATTATGCACATACATCTCACTCTATTACTGTACACACTCTGGTCACAGCTTGACAACATGGCGATGTAGATAGGACATGCATGAAATATTACTCTCCTAACAGTTTCGGGGGTTGCTACAGTGACAGGTGTGTGTTCTCATGATAATTGACAATCACTTGTATTCCCTGTTTGCTGGCTACACATCTGGGATCATCCCACAGACTTACCAGGGGGAGAGGCAGCAGATGTGGGCACATATGCTGGACATTCCTGCCTCATGTGTACAGTTATGGGGAATGAATCTGTATGCATTCTAATTCCACTCTCAGGATTCAGATCATGGCTGTGTCTGCCACAACTTAAACACTGTCCATCACAGTTGTGTCTGTTATATAGCTATTACTGTATATCTCTAATCTGCTTCTTGCCTTATTAATCCCCTGCTCTTATGCATTCTGACCTTGTATAACAACACTCTTATACAGATTTCCTAGACAGTTATATGTTGTAGGACAGTGTGGGTGACAGTGATGTGTAATACCTCATTATTCAGAGTGACTGCATATCATTTTTGTATTTCTGGGCACAGTGTTGGTATCTAACAGACCTGTGGGAGGAATGTTTATTAGCACTACCTGAATGTTCCCACACATAGTAGCAGGTTCCACATTACTATTATGCACATACATCTCACTCTGTTACTGTACACACTCTGACCACAGCTTAACAAGATGGGGTGTAAATGGGACATGCGTGGCTTCTTAGTCACATAAAGTATTGGGGAGTTGCTAGTGTGCCAGGTCTGTTGTCATAGATGTGTGTCAATCAGTTGTATTTCCTGTTTGCTGCCTATATGTCTGGGATAATCCCACTGATTTCCCAAGGGGACAGGTTGATAGGCAATAGATATGGGTCACTTTAATAGACATTCTGGACATATCTGTACAGTTGTGGGGTATGATTCTGTATGCAGACTACTGCCACTGGCAGGATTCAAACCGTGGCTGTGTGTGCTATATAAACAACAGTTCACATCTCAGTTGCATGTGCTATTCGGTTTTTGTTGTCTGCATTTTCCCTGTTTACTGTCTATGTGTCTCTCAGTTGTACTAAATGGCCTCTGGGGATTACACCTGTCATATACAGGCATTCCTACACATTGAATTTATGGTGTATGGTGTGGGTAACAGTGCTTAATACAACAGTACTATTACATGACTGCAAACCTACATTACCATATGATACCAGAATATACACATGCAGTCCAGCAGTTAGACCTATTTTGTCAGGATATTACACTTTTATTGATATTCAAACAATATGAGACTTGTCCTGCCATATTCTCTAGTGTATGCAGTACTTGCCTTGAACAATACAGGTTTTATACTAGCAATTAATTTACTACAACTTTTATTTTTATTTCCTATGACAGTAAAAGCATGAGTATTACTGACCTGGCTCACGTTGCAACCTCGCCAGGTGGCTGATGTGGGCCTCCTGGTTCACGGCCTGCTCTGTTGCAGCTGTGGGGGAAATAAGAGGAATATTTAGCTATACCTATCCATGATATACCTGAGCTGGCAATTATTACACACATACTGGGCTGATACTTACACACATCTGGCACATCCCCTGATGCTCTAGCCTCTTGGAGCCACTCCTCCAAGAGGTCCCCCTTCGACCGCTTCAGGTTAGCATAGTGGTGCCTGACCTGCTTACCAGTTTGGGGTATGCCAGTGTCACTGGTGAGGTCATGGGCGAGATGGTCCCAGGTCTCCACCTTATATTGGGAGCCCTGGTACTGGCCATGCAGCAGTCTCTGTGCATGGTCTTTAACTAGGAGTCCTGCCATGACCTTGGACTCCTGGATGCACCAGCACTGTGCCCAGAAGTCCAGAGTCCTGCCATGACCTTGGACTCCTGGATGCACCAGCACTGTGCCCAGAAGTGCACTCCTTCTCCCCTTACTGCCATAGTGCCTGCAAGGGCAAGCTACAACCAGTTATGAGATGTATTCCTGCCTCTTGGGTTTAAAGTAGGGCCAATTTCCTGCACTTTTCCGTGACTGGCCGGTTTTGAAAAGGCTAAGCTATGGGCTAACCTACTTACCTAAGGTTGGCATTGTTTAAAGGGGTATACCACTGGGCAGAATGAGTTAGCTGGTCTACACATTGCTCATACCTCCTAAGCTGGCCTGTGCAATGCTTAGCGTTGCTTACATTAGACTTTCATTATAATGCCTTTTTGGCATTGTGCTATTATTCATTACACCTTATATGTATGCCTGCTATCCATGATTGATGTGTACGTACACTCTGTGGGGTCCTTGTGTTTTATTGGGGACTTCAGCACTCTATTACAATTACATCACACTTCTGGGCTTACTGCTGTACTACAGTTCACATATTTATGTTATGTAGTGGGTTATGGCACATATGACTGTATACTGATGCCTTTCACAGGTTCAGTTTGGTTATACCTACGTGAGGACTTGTTTGCTACTACCTCATTCTTCTATACTTTTGTGATGGCTTGGTGGATAACTACTGGGACTATGGTGTAGGTCCTGGGTTCGAGACCTGCATGGCTGTTTATTTTGTTGATTGGCAGAACAAGGGCTATTGGATACAGAGTGATTAAGCCACTTTTGGGCAGTTGTAAGCAGATTTGCTCGATGGTAAGCACTGCTAACCTGCTGTTACATCTGCTTACAGAGAGTTAGCTTGAGAATTGCTTAGCCAGTGTAGGCATTGCTTACCGCTGCACAAACAGGATTACACTCGCTAACTAGTGCTTAAATATGCCTACTACTGCTTATTGGTGCTTAGACCTGCTTACTAGTGCCTTATTCATTATGACACTGACAACTCACATGTGCATTTACTGCAGTACTCCAGTTCATAAATATATGTTATTTAGTGGGTTATGCAACAAAAATAGTGGTCATAATGTGCTTTGCCATGTAAAATTGGATGTGCAGCAGTGGGACTCGACCCAGAAATGCCTGCTCGTAAGGTGAATGCTCTGCCCACTACACTATTGCTCTGCTGCTTCATTTGCATACATCTTCCTTGTTATCCTCTTCAGCCTTTTAAGCTGCTTTAACTGTAGCTAAGTGATGGGCACACCTGTGCACCTATGGTTAGCTGCAATCGAATTTAAAAAAAAAAGGTTTCCTCATTTTATTTCTATATTCTGTTGCTATTATACACAAGGGGACTGTTTGTGTGGATATGCAGTCACCTGTGAGTGGTCTCGCTCACTGCATTCCCTTTCTGCTGTTCTACATTGCGGGCACGTGTTTATTCTGAGCTCTGCTCTCAGACATGCCCCCTGCACTCTTACACACTCTGTGTAAGCATAGGAGCTCAGGCAGCGTGCACCATTAATATGCATGCCACGCTGCTGTCCTGCTCCTAAATGGTCATTTCCGTGCAGGACTAAGCTAGTCCTCCATGGAAGATTAATAAATCCGGGGGCCTAAGTTTTCATACAAGAGGACACGTACTTTAAGAAGCTCTTTCAAAAACAGAGCCTCTCAGTTTTTGATATGAAATGTTCGCAATGTTTCTGACCCACCAGAGATGTTCAAATGTAACAAATGTGTCGGTTGTCAATATATTAGTACAGGTCCTTCTTTCACTTTTGAACATAATAACCTCACTATTACTTTTTCCAATAATTTTGAATGTAATTCCTGTAACATTGTTTATGCAGGGATTTGTGTGACTTGCAGTTATTTTTATGTTGGAAGATGAATTGAAAACTTTCAGACCACATCAAAGAACATTATACTGCTATTAGAACCAAAAACAATCACAACACTTTGGCTAGACATTCTACAGCTTCCCATGAAATTGTTAAATTCCATTTTATTGTTTTAGAGCATGTTGATTTTTTTGAGGGACTACTCAGCTCTAATGGAGGTGAAGGAGCTTAAAAGGCACCTTTTTTTGGGTGCTGAGTCCTCCCCAGGGTTAAATGATCCCTCTAACTTAAAATGTTTACTCAGATTACAACAGTGAGAATTGATTTCCATTATTATGTATTAAGGGCTGCAGTTTTATATATATTGTTTTGAGCTGTTTATTTCTTAATTACTTATTATTTCTCTAGTATTACCTATTTGTTGAATATTGTATATATATTAGATCAGACAGACTGTTTGCTACTCAGGTTTCCTGTTGAGGTACACCCACCTTATACATATGTATGAGTAATAAAACTTTCATAATTACTCTTCCATCATGGTTTAAGGGGATGAACTGTGATTTTGATTGGACTAGATTATTTCTTTTGTTTGCTTACACTATTTTAACTCTGAAAATTGCACAGTTTACTAATTCTGAAGAAGTTCTTAAATAAATAAAGAATGAAAGTGCACCCAATTACTGGTTCTACTTGCTGCATTATTTCTGATGATTGTTTTTGAAAGTTATTAACTTTATTTAAGTTCCACAGATGCCTTAGGAAGTTTGTTTAATATATATATATATATATATATATATATATATATATATATATATATATATACACACACACACACACACACACACACACACACACACACACACACACATATATATATATATATATATATATATGTGTGTGTGTGTGTGTGTGTGTGTGTGTGTGTGTGTGTGTGTGTATGTATACACATACATACACACATATATACACACATATACACACATCATACCTATCAACCAATCAGGGATACATTTTAAAAGAATCAGGGACAAAACCAGAAAAAATCAGGGACAATCAGGGGCACTTTTAAGATATTTGTGCTATTAACTTGAGACATTCACAGAATCACAGCATATGGATTAATGTACATTTTGTTTTGTAAGGTAAAAGAAATCTACAACTCTTAATTATTGCCATTTTTCATTACGTTTAATTCACCAACTTTCCACCAAAAGTTACCAGCTTTAGGAGGGATTAAGAGGGACAGAGGTGAAATTTGAGTCAAAATCAGGGACGCCCCTGAAATCAGGGACAGTTGAGAGGTCGTCACACATACACACACACACACACACACACACACACACACACACACACACACACACATATATATATATATATATATATATATATATATATATATATATATATATATATATATATATATATATATCTATGTATGGATTCACTTCATAACACTCAAAACACTGAAAATGAGAAAACTTCATAATATAGAAGACCAAAACACTTAAACTTCAAAACACTGAAAACTCAAAACACTGAAAACACATATCATACATATACTGAGTTTAAATAACATAAATCATAGCACTTTCCACCAAGTGTAAGCAGGGGGCAAGCCCACCTGCACCCCCCTATGTGGGGGCTGCGCCCCCACAACCCTGCTACTTAAATATATCAACTTCAAGATTGCACTTAGTTGAAACTCAAAACATTGAAAACACATATCATACATATACTGAGTTTAAACAACATAAATCATAGCACTTTCCACCAGGTGTAAGCAGAGGGGCAAGCGCACCTCCACCCCCCCCCCATGTGGGGGCTATGCCCCTGACACCCCCTGCACCCCCCATGTGGGGGCTGCACCCCCACACCCCCTGCTACTTAAATATATCAACTCCAAGATTGGACCACCCATGTGGGGGCTGTGCCCCCCACACCCCTTGCACCCCCCATGTGATTGGAGTTGATATATTTAAGTAGCAGGGGGTGTGAGGGGCACAGCCCCCACATGGGGGATGCAGGTGGGCTTGCCCCCCTGCTTACACCTGGTGGAAAGCGCTATGATTTATGTTGTTTAAACTCAGTATATATATGATATGTGTTTTCAGTGTTTTGAGTTTCAGTGTTTTGAGTTTTAGTTTCAGTGTTTTGAGTTCCAGTGTTTTGAGCTTTCAGTGTTATGAAGTGAATCCACATATATATATATATATATATATATATATATATATATATATATATATATATATATATACTCACACGCACACATATATATAGGCAAAAACACTTCTACAGCTGTATGAAAAAACAACACCAGAACCAATAATTGAGCATGCTTTCATTCTTTCAATATGTAAGAACTTTTTTCAGAAATAAGAAGATACAAAGAAAATCAGTAAATATATACTACATGTCATATGGCAATAAAGCAGTAAAACTGTAACAGCCAATGAAATAACCCTATCCTTCTTTAAATATGCACATATCATTATATGGTAATGAAGTGAGCTGAAAAATCATGTACAATATACAGCATACAGCAAACTAGTGAAAAGTGAGTCTATCATGTGAACTCATGTAAGCCATTTCAAAGCACATTTTAAATTGATATTATCATTCAAAGCAGGAGCTGAATCCGCTCCCAGCAAAAGTTGCCATTTGCATTCCTTAACCTCCAGACGTGTGGTATAGTCACCAAAAAGCAGTTCTACTTGCTCTAATACTAAAAATAGAAATTTTCCAAAATTAGTACAAGTTAGCGAATGCCTAACTAGTGCATTTCGAAACTCAGAAAAAGTCGCAAGCTTTTCAGTTAAGGTATGATCTATCTTTAAGAATTATGAAGGCTTATAAGGGAACTGAGGTAGTCCCGATGGAACAAAATGAATAGGTTTGTAAATATAGAAGCAGAATTAGATAACGGAGAAT
>NC_056729.1:801350055-801352555 GCF_019279795.1 Protopterus annectens
CTTCTCACATCCTGTGTGTAGTGTATCAGCACTCTGATATCTTCATTTTTACTATCTATGTTGCGTTCATCATTACTTATGGCAGCTATTTTAGTATCAACTCCACTATCAGAAAAGAAGGGCTGTGCTACATTTCTCCTCATCCCTTCTACTTTACATAGTTCTTCATTTATTTCTTTAGGCTTATAGGATCTATCTAAAAATTGTTGTTTCAGATTACTCAATTCTGTCTTGTATCCAATATCAGTAGAATTAAGGCATGATACCCTCATTGCCTGCCCTCTAATAATATTTTTAAATATAAATCCTGGATGCATGCTGTTTCTATGCAGCAGGGAGTTTCTATAACAGCTTTTTCTATAGACTCCTGTATTAAGAAGACCATTAGGTAGCTTCTCAATAAATACTTCCGGATACGATATCATATTCAAGGATGCTTACATAGTAAATTTCAAATACTGTGTAAATGCATTAACTTTTGTCAAAAATTCTTTAAGCTTGACTTCGTTCGAACTCCAAATGAGAAAGAGATCATCTACAAAACGTATATAAAATTTCACGTTTTCTTTAAAATCATTCATCTCGAACAGGTATCTTTCTTCCCAGTCTGCCATAACAAGATTGGCGTAGCTATTGGCACATGAAGTGCCCATAGCCACGCCATCTTTCTGTATATATGCCTGATTGTTAAATACAAATACATTATTACACAGTACTATCTGTATTAGATCACATATTACATCATTATAAGCATCCGTGTGTGATTGATCTGTATTAAGTCTTCTACGAATACATTCTACTCCTTTTTGATTTGGAATAGATGTAAAAAGAGATTGAACATCTAATGTAACTAACCAATAAGTGGTATCAATAGGAATCTTAGACATCCGGTCATATAACATAACTAGGAACTGTTTAGTATCTCTAAGTATATGCAAATAATTATTCACCACTGGTCGTAGTACAGTTTCTAAATATAGTGATATCGGCTCGGTTACCCATCCTCTACCTGCGACAATAGGTCGCATGGGTGGGTGTAAAGGGTGTTTATGAATATCTCAAAATATTCATTTATTTGATTATGCACGCATCTATCAAATTGATTAAGATTATGTTTTAGTTATCTGCAGTTTTTTAATAATTTTAAAAATATTTAATTATTCAACTATGTATGCACCTAACTATTTGTTTAAGAATATGTTATTGGATATTATTTTCTGATAGTGGAGTTGATACTGAAATAGCTGCCATAAGTAATGATGAACGCAACATAGATAGTAAAAATGAAGATATCAGAGTGCTGATACACTACACACAGGATGTGACAAGTATAAGAGATATCTATGAAAAATATTGGGAGATACTGACAGTAGACCCTAAAATATTAAAAATAGTGGGTAATTACCCAAAATTCACATATAAAAATAGAATGAATTTATATAGAATGCTATGTGGGCCAAATAGAGTAGGAATGGGTCACAGAAAAAATAATATTAAAGAGACAAAACCTTGTCAGAAATGTAGGTATTGCACGTATATTGATGGTACAGCCAGTTTTACACATCCTGAAACGTTGCAATGTTTCTAGTTTTCAGCACAAGCTACTTGTGATACGGACCATGTCGTCTATCTTGCTACCTGCATAGTTTGCCCTGCATTTTATGTGGGCAAAATGGATAGATGACTTAGGGACCGAATTAGGGAGCATTTATATAACATTAAGATAAAATCACATAACAACGCCCTCTCGAACCATGTCCTAGATACATCCACAGATCATGGATTCAAGTTCATGGTTTTACAAAATAATAACATAACGATTAGACGTGGGGACATAATTAATAAAACTGAGGAAAATGAAATGAAATGGATTATCAGATTAAGGGTGTTCATGTAGTGATCTGGGTTTAGGCTTATCCGCCTGGTGAATGGAACTTCCCTGGCCCAGTTTAAATGTCAGACGAAGCACATGGACAGGGAGTTTCTCCCTATTATGAATTTCTACCTGTGTTTACATACACAGGTGTTTGTGCACCTGTCAGCAGCTTATTCTGTTGGCAATACATATTATGGGTGGGGTTGTTACAGTCCATACTCCACGGTGAGGGGTGTTCCCATTCACGTGACTATTTCCTGTATTCAGTCATACGGGAATTATTATTTTGGACATGAAGTGACTACAGGTATGCAGTTGTGCATTACACAAATGTGAAAGGTTGTTACTGTAAATATGTACGCGGACCTCTGTAATATGCTGTTGTGTTCTGGCAAAGCAGTAGCTAATCATTAAAGACTGAAGTCGGAACGTGATGACAGACAGCTGGGTTTCAGACTTCATACTCTTCCGGACATTAATGCCAATGTGCAAACTGTTATTCTATCAAATTTCTATGTTTCTAAGAGCTATCTTTACAAATTGTCCGTACTTTTGGGCCTTTGTCTCACTTTTATTTACAGCTCTAGATATCTTGCTCACACAGGTTGACAGGTATGGTCAGTC
>NC_056729.1:801357555-801375055 GCF_019279795.1 Protopterus annectens
GAGTTGTAGCCCAGTAATGGCACATCCCATAACCGTGTACTGCTGTAGTGTGATAACTAGTTAGGTAGGAGTTCCAATCCCAGACATGGCAAGTGTGTGTGTATGTGAGTGTGTGCATATGTGTGTATGTTTGTGTGCGTGTCTGTCTGTCTCTCTCTGTGTAGAGAGCAATGCTTATAGGGTGGTCACACTCCCTGCAATTGAAATGCTCTACATTGGTAAGCCTGCTGATGTCATCCAACTAGAAATACACCTCTGGGAAGGTGTAGCCCAATAATCTCCATAGCGTGTGCCATAACTGCATGCTGCTGTAGTGTGATAAATTAGTTAGGTAGGAATTCTAATCCCAGACTTGGCAAGTTTGTGTGTGAGTCTGCCTGACTCTGTCTGTGTAGAGAGAAATGCTTTTTTGGGTAGTCACACTCCATACAATTTGAATGCCCTACTTTGGCAATCCTGCTGATGTCATCCAATGTGAAATACACCTTTCGGGAAGGAGTTCTCCACTAATCCCCATGCTGCAACCTATAACAGCTCCATGCTGTAGTGTGATATAAACCTCTGTTAGGGGTTCTATAACCACACATGTCGGTTATGGATGTTTTGTGTGTGTGTCACTGTCTATGTAGGGAGCAATGCATTTTAGCCTAGCCACACTCACTGCAATTCGAATGTCCTGCTCTGGCAATCCTGCTGATGTCATCCAATGTGATATACACCTATGGGGAAGGAGTACTCCAGTAATTTCCGTGGAGTGTACTATAACTGCTTAGTGCTGTAGTTCTAATCCCAGACATGACAGGTGTGTGTGTGTGTGTGTGTGTGTGTGTGTGTGTGTGTGTGTGTGTGTGTGTGTGTGTGTGTGTGTGTGTGCACGTGTGTGTGTAACTCGTATCCTGTGTGGAGGTGGGTGTAAGTGTGTGACACCTGGGCCCAATGTGGAGTGGGTCTTGCAAATTTCTTATATGGTGGCCCCAGTATAAATCACAATGTCCACCATACAGGGATAAGAGATGTGAAATAGCCAAGAGGCTGGGGTGCAAATCCATACCCATACATGTGACATCAAGGCCAGGCAATCACAGTTAGCAACCCCAGTATTACCCAGAGCACACTCTCAACCCATAATTCACACACACACACACACACACACACACACACACACACATGCACACACGCACACATGCACACACGCACACATGCACACACACACACACACATGCCTAGGCAACAGCCAATATGTGGGTAGTACACTGCATATTGGCCACTGATAGAAACTAAGTGGGCTGCAGAGGGCATGGCACCCTGTCCATCTGTCCAATAGGCACATACATGCAGACAGTGCACCTTCCCCATGTCCCCAGTGGACACCTGCAACACGTGTGGTGCCATCACATGTGACACACAAAGGAAATCACATGCCTGAAAACATGCCCTGTATGGACAGATGCCACTGACACCAGGGAATGCCGTTAGCATGCTATCAATGTAGGTGCAGGGTAAACCTGCTGTCCATTACCAGTTCCCGCCACAGGTGGCCAAGACTGGCACATCTGATGATAATCTGTGTACACAGCATGGGCCAGACACCCCAGGTACAGTTCCACATGTCACTGTACATGCACGTGGGAGGTCTGCACAACCCAGACACCGCCCATGGCACAGACTAAGGAACACATACATGGCAAGCGATGCACAGTATTGGCCACACGCAATAGTCACCCAGGTGACTGGATGGTGGATGCAATACCCACCTGTGTGGGCAAATGCAGAAACTACAGCCCTGAACCACAATGCCAAGGTATACCCATCACCTAGCTTTGTATAGCCATCTGGCACAGTCGACCACCACACACCCATGCACAAATGCACCCATGCATGTCAGTACTTGCACCCTGTGTGTTTGTATGTGTGTGTTGTATGATGTGTATGATCACATCCACACTCAGTACAACCCTCATTGGCAGACACCTCCTCATACCCTTTGCCCATATAACCTCCATATGACCCGTGTGGTGCATGTGATATCTGTACAGTAATGTGTTGTGGCAATCTCACTAGTGAGTTGTAATCCTGGCCCTGCCAAGTGTGTCAGTGTGTGTGCGTCCCTGTGAGAGTGTGGCTGTATTGATGCTGGCACCTGTTCATGTGGACAGGCATGTGTACTTCACCTACCATATAGCTACCATATCCCTGTTGCAGATGTCACTCACCATCACATTTATGTTCTGAGGGCTCCACAACAGGGAACCTATGTGGCCCATCCAATAACTGCATAGAACTGTGATAGCACTACATAGTCATCATGGGTTTAATATGCTGTACTGGTAGGTGTGTGACACAAACATGGTTAAAATTTACTCTCCCACCCCTCCCTGATGTGTCTTTGCCTCTGTCTACCTCTCTCACTCCCTCACTGGTGGATGTGGAGGCCTACACCTGCTTTGCTTAGGCAGCAGCATGTGTATTTTAAGTGATGCTCATGATCAGCTGATGGCCTCTGCATGAATTGCTGCCCTCCCCTAGCTGATTGTATGTGGAACAGCTATGGTAACATTCCCATAGCCAATTGCATGGAAAGACACTCCAATATCTAGGAACATCATGTTGGTGTTGGGCCTTTTCATTCACTGTGAGCAGGAACTCGATCTGTTGTTTGGCAAACAGCATTTCAGATGGATTGGGGATTTACCTTTGACAACATACACTATGGAAACAGGCCAACACACAGGAGGAGGATGTGCCTGACCTGACTACAGACTGTAAGTGCTGCTATACTGCATTCAGAGTAATGTTGGTTTAACAGGGTTTGTGCGGATATGGCTGACCTACATGTTTAATACCTGCCATGTCAGTTCTATGTTTATGAGGACTCCCCTTCTGTAGGGTCATCTGCAGAATGGGCAGGGTGTGGTGCCTTTGGTTTCATGTGCTACCCACAAAACATGTATCTTTGAACTGCAGAAGGTAGTGTGAGGATTGCAGTCTGTAAATGGTGAAAGCCGTGACAGTTACTGAATTCATATCCCTCATAGGACATATGTTGTGACAAACCCTGTTACAACATTAAATGTATGAGGTTATCACAGCAACATGTCAATATTGGTCCTGTGTATGTGCTTCCAGCCACAACCCTGTCAACCTTTGTATGTATGTCATGCATTAAGAGGTGCATATGTGCTGTACACCATAATTAGTGTCATCATATCTGGTAATAAGCCAGTGAGATATCAGACTGCTACACATGTTATGTACAGCAGGGGTCATATTTGATGACATAACCTGGACATTCTGTGGCTGTTTGTACAGTACTGAGGTCTGTGTACTTATGGCAAATGTCGACACTGTGTGTATTGTTAATATGTACCGTGGCCTGTGTACAGACTGCGGTAGATGTCACTGTTCTAGGTCCCATCCTATCTGATGTTACATGCTGCTCCACTGTATGTTACTGTATTGGCTTACATGTTTGTAGGGCCATGCACACACATGTCCCATACCACAGACAGGCATCAGGCCACTCTGTGTACTGGCCCAGTATATGTAGCGTAAGTGTGTGAGTGGCACATATGAGGATGGTGTTGAACAGATAGTCCATATACTGTAATATTATGCTAGCTTACCATATGTGGCTGTGGCTGTGTTCATATTGGCTGTGGTTAAGCACTTTCACACAGGGGAATCTTACCCTGTGCTGTGACATGCCTAGAGCCTGCTATATATGCTGGTACATGTGCATTCCCTCATAGGAGATGTAGGTCAGTGTTGAGCCAGTCTGCCTGTAGCCTGCACAGTGCTTTGTTACATGCCTAGCAGCTTAGTGTACTTACCCAGTGAGATGTCATGTCCAGATACTTGCCAGATGTACTGCTGCAGGGCCTCCCTTAACAGTCACGTATTTCAGATAGAGCGGTGGGATGCTGTACAGATGTATGTCAATATCTAGTGAGTAGTATGTGGCCATGACACCTCTGTACCAGCAGTTGTTGTGTGTCAGGACAGACAGGGGTGTGTGAATGTATAAACTATGGGGGTGAATGTATACCAATCGTTATGTGTTATACCCATCTACATGGCTGTTAACATCCATATTGTCAGGCTTGGTCCACATGTTCTGCACTAAGGAGTTCTGTGTATATCTCTGGACTGTACAGAGTGCATCAGAATGTCCACATCTATTGACCAATATCTCTGCTGTAGTCCACAGGAGCATTACTTGCTTGCAGTGGTACTGTACTATGATGTCCTTAGGATGTCTGTCAGTAGTCAATGGTGCATATGTGAAAAGTAGATGTGACCTCCCACACACACAATGTCTGTGAAGACAATCCCTCTTACAGTAGCAATAGTCTACTAATATACCTGCTATACATATCTGACATCCCCTTGTACTAAGAAGTTGGGACTATAGGGGCTGAGGTAGGGCTACACCCCATGTTCAGGACATGTGGGCAATATATATGTACATATGATTATCCAGATATCTATATAAATAATTGCCATGTACATATCAACATATATAGAGGGATCACCAAATGGAAGACAAACACTTTAAACCACAAAAATACACCAAGGCAGGGAAGCAGATATAATCCAATTTATTGTAAGCACCTTCATTTAGAGCAATATCAAAACTTCATCATATAGATGGGTGTGTATATGTACATAGATATGCATATACACACCCATATATATACATATACAGAGCATTATATGTCTACACATATACAGACAGTGATACATATGCACATATACATATCCCATGCTGCCATTCCTGCCAGTAGTCTACCGCTGATGCATCCCCCACACATACAGTGGAGCTGGGGCCATATATGTGTGGGCTTCACCTACACAATACATGTGTGCCCATATGAACTCCGGAGGCCAGTGTATGTAACAGTGGTATATGGCCCTGTATTATTGAGTCTAGGGGGGTGACCATACATAACCTAGGCTGTTACAAAATGTGGGGTATCGGGTGAGCTGCTTTAAGGTATCTGGATGTACAGTACCATACATTTCACCTATCTTGCCATTACTTACATGAATAAAATGGGTGACTGCAGGCCTACTGCCCCCTGCCATACAGACTGTTCTGTTTGCCAGAGTGCCTGTGATGGTGTCAGTTATGTCTTGTTATGTAACAGTTACATCTCATTTGGTCAACTGAAGTCTTTACCACTTAGTGATTGTTTGCAGAGTGTAGATAGAGGCTGCTGGACTATACACCTGCATCACTTACTGTTGATTGTGTGGTATCCTGCGGCCCAGTCTGTCTTTACTATTGTATGATTTGAAGGGATTGGCCTGGACAGCAACAGTTGTGGACCTTTCCAGGCTACTGTATTAGTATAACTGTTTCACAGTTGCATTTACTCTGTTTATATGGATGTCTGTGTCTGAACAGCTATGTGACATGGCATATAAATCTGTAAGAGTACACAAATAAAGGTATTCCATTTCTGCAAACCTGTGTGTGGTGTTTTATCCTATGACCTCTCTATGGGTATATGTTGCAGGCAATGGATGTCATTTGTATGGGTGGCTCATCCAGTGTCCAGTTGTTAGGGTGTTAACTGCAGGCATAGCATCTGTTCCATATTGTGTGCGCCTACTACATAAGTATCTTACTGTACATATCTCTGCATGTGCATGTGTAGTCACATGTATATCTATATATGTCTATATATATATATATATATATATATATATATATATATATATATATTTATGTTTATCTGTATCTACATATATGTGTCTGTGTATATGTTTCCTGGGGATGTTGATAGCTTCCACATTTTACATTTCCTATGGGAGCCAGACTGTACTGCATGATATGTTACCAATACCAGCCTGACATCATACAGGTGGGATGCAGTACTGTTAATATCATGTGCCCATGTTGTGTCAGGACCTGGTTATGGGATCTGCAACACTTGGTAGTGTATTGCAGGGCGGACGTGTTTGGCTGTGGGGGGGGTGGGTATACCCATTTGTCCAAGACGTATATTGTTTGGGGCCTCTCAACTCCATTAACGGTGCATGTGGACATATATTGTTTAGTTAGTCTCCCATTGATATCTATACATGTATGTCTATATATACCTATATATATACCTATATGGATATATATTTTATTTATTTTTTATTTTACATTTGTTTACCGGGCTAGTCCAACTGGATATATGTCCATTTTCAGTGGAGGCCCGGGGAGAAAAGCTCCGCTATAAACTACTAAAACAAGTTAAGCTTAAACAAAAAAAAATTAAAATAATGCAAAATTAAAAGAATATAAAACAGTATTTAAGAAACGTAACATATCAAACTGCAAATTGTAAAAGCATCAGAGTACACAATGCGGCTTGGCGTAGAACAGAATAATGAGTATTAAATAGAAAACTGTATTTCAGAAATAAATAGACATAAAAAATTGAGATATGTATTTATTTGAAGAGGAATTTCAAGAGGGTAGAAAATGAGAACTAGAAATAAGGGGATAAAGGAATCAGAGGGCAAGTAAGACAAAAAGTTCAACTAGGGTTGGTACAAGAGCAGAGCCAGTGGTTGGAACGGAAGAGTTTTAGTTTAGCTTTAAAAATTGGGAGTGAAGATATTGTAGTGAGGTATTGAGGTAGTTGGTTCCATATTTTGCCAACTGAGTTGGAGAATATGGAGTCACCTGCTAAGTTATTTGATTGGGAAATTTGGATCAGTGTTTTGTAAGAAGAGCGTAGGTTCCTCAGATTATTGTAGGGTTGTATGAGAGAGGAGAGTGTTGGAGTGTTGTTAGGGTGATAAAGGGCTTTATGGGCAATAGTAAGTTGGTAGAATTGTATTAGGTTGGGTAATTCAAGCCAGCCTATTTTTTTTAAGATTTAGACAATGGTGAGTCCTATAAGGAGAAGCTATAGCGAATCTGGCTATGTTGTTGTAGGAAGAAGCTAGTTTATTGAGATTGTGCTTAGAAAGATTAGTGTAGATGGTGGAAGCATAAAGAAGGGTAGAGATTAAGTGGGTTCTAGCAATGGTAGTTCTGGTTTCGGGGGTTAGGTAAGCTTTGATTCTATAGAGAGAACCAATTTTTCTGTTAGTAGCCTTAATTGTAGAGTTGATATGAGTGTCAAATTTAAGTTGGTTGTCAATGGTAATACCCAAGAGTTTAGTGGTTTGGCCTGGGGAGATGAGGGTACCATTATTGGATGTAAGTGTGAAGTTAATAGAGGGGGATAGGTGAGTGGGTGTAAAGAGCAGGAGTTTGGTTTTTTTGGGATTGAGGAGTAGACAATGATTCGAGAACCATTGCTCTATAGTTGTGAAGGTATTTTGTGTGAGAGTGTGCAGCTCATTCTGAGTGGAGGCTGAAGAAATAATGGTTGTGTCGTCAGCGTATTGAATGCAAGTTTATTGAGGAGTGGCTAGATGAAGGTCATTTATAAAGATGGAGAATAGGAGTGGACCTAAGATAGAGCCCTGGGGGACCCCTATGGTGGTGGGGAGGAGATCAGAGAGCTGGTTATCCCAGAGAACTGCCTATTTACGGTTGTCCAGATATGATGCGAACCAGTTTAAGGCAAGGTTATCTAGAGTCAGGGATCGTAAACGATGGAGGAGAAGTTGGTGATTGACCATGTCAAAGGCTTTAGACAGGTCTACAAAGAATGCAGAAGAAAGGGTGTTGTTGTTGCAGTTTTTGTTAATAGAGTCAATAAAGGATAGTAATGCTGTGCTAGTACTATGGAATGGTCGAAACCCATGTTGACAATTAGCCAGGAGGTTGTGGCTAAGTAGGTGGTGAAGTAATTGTTTGTGGATGCATTTCTCCATTATTTTTGCAAGAGGAGAAAGTAATGCTATGGGACGGAAGTTTGAATACTCAGTAGAGTCACCTCCCATGAATAGAGGGATAATATAAGAGATTTTCCAGAGTGATGGAATAGTGCTTTCTTTTATAGTTCTGTTGATGAGTATAGAGATGGGATAGGAAAGAGCTTTTGCACCTAGACGGAGGTATTCATCTGGTAATTTGTCCGCTGAGGGGGTTGCGGGCTTTAGTTTTTGAAGTAAGGACGAGATATAGGAGGTTGGAATAGGTTTTAGGTGAAATGGAGGGAGAGAGGTGTATATATATATATATATATACTTAAATATATATAACTATGTCCGTATATACCTACATAGATATATACCTGCTTTCATATATGTAAAATGCTGGGTATATGTAGACATATATATGTGTTGATGTAGACATTCTTATATATAAGTTGTTGTGTCTTTCGGCTTTTCCCGGCTAGGGGGTCGCCACAGCGGAACTCCGGTCCGCTAATGATTGGTAGTTGATTTTTACATGCCGAGTTGCCAGCCCTGACGCACAACCTTCAATGAAGGTACACCCATTCATGCATGTCTCCACGCAGAAGACGCTCTAGCTGAGAATCGAACCGCACAGCATCTTACTGTGAGGCGACAACGCTACTGCAGCACCACCACCGCGGGTTCATATAAATGACTGGGTTGGATGATATGCTTTTGACATCATAAGGGTTATGCATATCTGTCATGGCTTAGTGGTAAATCACTTTGTTTATGGTGTGCAGGGTCCTGGGTTTGAGACTTGCAGAGGCTGTTTATTTTGTTGCTGGGCAGAACAAGGGCCATTGGATACAGAGTGATTAAGGCAATTTAAAGCAGTTGAAAGTGGGTTTGCGCGTGTTTGCGTGTTGGTAAGCACTGCTAACTTCCGGTTACAGTTTCTGATACTCAGTTAGCTTCTAAATTGCTTAACCAGTGTAGGCATTGCTTACCCCCACGCAAATAGGCCTAGACCCACTTACTGCTGCTTAAAACTGCTTACTCCTGCTTACCCCTGCACTAATTTCTTTAAAAGAAAAGAAAAAAGGGTTGATAGGAGTGGTGAAAAAGGGGCACAAAGAGAGAGAAAGACAGTAGGGAAAATAGCTAGGGATTTGCAGGAAGGGTGTAGGGAAGGTCCATAGCTGCACGTTTCTTCTACAGCAACAGCTGTGCATATACACTGATTTTGGATTTAGATTTGGACACTCAAACCCCTAGGAGAGGGGTGAGAACAACAATAATAAGTTGTGATGTTAATTAGACTGGATTACATGTGTCCAGTGGACATGTACAAAATGGACAGCTATGTATGGGGTGAGATTTTTTTGTGGGAACAGATTGTCCTTTTTTCTTATTTTCAGGTGAGAGTAGGATGTTGGGGAGGGATAGTAGGTATATTTGGGGAGGTAGGTTGGGTAGGTTAACAGACAAGACACACAATACGCATACAGGGGCAGTATATGACACATGTGGGGGATAAACACCTTGATAGGGAGGGGTGTTGGGATATCAGAAGCCCACAAGCCCCATAGTGGTAACAGTGGGTCTGAGATCTCCACCATTGGGCAGTCACCACTGCACCTTCACAGCCCCAAACGTGGCTGTGCTGGGGGCTGAGCCGCAGAGCTAGGCTTACTCTCTAATCGCAACACGTGGCCCTCAAGCTGGCATAGAAGATCATTGAACTGCTCATTGATTGCTCTATGCACCACAGCTCGAACCTGGTGATGGGTGACCGGCTGTGTCTGCTACAACTTAAGCACTGTCCATCACAGTTGTGTCTGCTATATTGATATTGCTGTATATTGCCAATCTCCTTTCTGTCTTATTAATCCCCTGTGCTTATGCATTCTGACCTTGTATAACAACACTCTTATACAGATTTCCTAGACAGTTATATGCTGTAGGGCAGTGTGGGTGGCAATGGTGTGTAATATGCTTTACTATCACATTTTTGAATGTATCTCCATCGACTGCACTTTTGTCAAACACGGAAAGTCGAAAATGGTAATGTCAAACTCCAAAAGCCAACCTAGGAACGGGTTTTAACATGGGTCGAGATAGGGTCGATGTTTGTAGTTCAGAAATAGCAGTGAACACCTATCTCAATCCATGTTAAAACCCATTCCTAGGTTGGCTTTTTGAGTTCGACATTGCCATGTTCAACTTTCTGGTTTGACAAAAGTGCAGTCGACGGAATTACATTCAAAAATTTGATAGCAAACCATGTAATACCTCATTATTCAGAGCAACTGCATATCATTCTTGTATTTCTGGGCACAGTGCTGGTATCTGACAGACCTGTGGGAGGAATGTTTATTAGCACTACGTGAATGTTCCCACACACAGAACCAGGTTTCACATTAGTATTATGCACACACATCTCACTCTGTTACTGTACACACTCTGAAAACAGCTTAACAGGTTGGGGTGTAAATGGGACATGCATGGTCTCTTAGTCACATAAGTTACTGGGGAGTTTCTAGTGTTCCTGGTTTGTTGTCATAGATGTGTGTCAATCAGTTGTATTTCTTGTTTGCTGCCTATACAACTGAGATCATCCCACTGATTTCCCAGGGGGACAGGTTGATAGGCAATAGATATGGGCCACTTTAATAGACATTCTGGACATATCTGCATAGTTGTGGGGTATGATTTTGTATGCAGACTACTACCACTGGCAGGATTCGAACCGTGGCTGTGTGTGCTAAATAAACAACAGTTCACATCTCAGTTGCATGTGCTATTCAGATTTTGTTGTCTTCATTTTCCCTGTTTACTATCTATGCGTCTCTCAGTTGTACTAAATGGCCTCTGGGGATTACACCTGTCATATACGGGCATTCCTACACATTCAATTTATGGTGCATGGTGTGTGTAACAGTGCTTAATACAACAGTACTATTACATCATTGCAAATCTACATTACCATATGATACCAGAATATACACATGCAGTTCAGCAGTTAGACCTGTTTTGTCAGGATATTACACTTTTATTGGCATACAAACAATATGAGACTCTTCCTGCCATATTCTCTAGTGTATGCAGTACTTGCCTTGAAGAATACAGGTTTTATACTAGCAATTAATTTACTACTACCTATATTTTTATTTCCTATGACAGTAAATGCATGAGTATTACTGACCTGCATCACGTCGCAACCTCGCCAGGCAGCTGATGTGGGCCTCCTGGTTCATGGACCACTCCATTGCAACTGTGTGAGACATAAGAGGAATATTTAGTCATACCTATCCATGATGTACCTGAGCTGGCAATTATTAGACACATACTGGGATGATACTTACACACCTCTGGAACATCCGCTGATGCTCTAGCCTCTTGGAGCCACTCCTCCAAGAGGTCCCCCTACCCCTGCTTCAGGTCAGCATAGTGGTGCCTGACATGCTCACCAGTTCAGGGTATGCCAGTGGCACTGGTGAGGTCACGGGTGAGATGGTCCTAGTCCTCTACCTTATATTGGGAGCCCTGGTACTGGCCCTGTAGCAGTCTCTGAGCATGGTCTTTAACTAGGTGTCCTGCCATCACCTTGGAATCCTGGATGCACCAGTGCTGTGCCTGAAAGTGCACTCCTTCTCCCTTTGCTGCCATAGTGTCTGCAATGGGAAGCTACAACCAGTTATGAGATGTATCTCGCCTCTTGGGTTTAAATAGGGCCGATTTCCTGCACGTTTCCATGATTGGCCAGTTTTGAAAAAGCTAAGCTATGGGCAAACCTGCTTACCTAAGGTTGGCATTGTTTAAAGGGGTATACCATTGGACATAATGAGTTAGCTGCTCTACACATTGCTCACACCTCCTAAGCTGACCTGTGCAATGCTTGGCATTACTTACATTAGACTTTCATTATAATGCCTTTTTGGAATTGTGTTATTATTCATTACACCTTATATGTATGCCTGGTATTCCTGATTGATGTGTAGATACACTCTGAGCGGTCCTTGTGTTTTATCGGGGACTTCAACACTCTATTACAATTACACCTCACTTCTGAGATTACTGCTGTACTCCAGTTCCCATATTTATGTTCTGCTGTAGGTTATGGCACATATGACTGCATACTGATGCCTTTCACAGGTTAAGTTTGGTTATACTATGGTGAGGACTTGTTTTCTACTACCTCATTCATCTGTACTTCTGTAAAGGCTTGGTGGATAACTAGTGGGACTATGGTGTATAGGGTCCTGAACCTGCATGGCTGTGTATTTTGTTGATGGGCAGAACAAGGACCATTGGATACAAAGTGATTAAGGCCCTTTTGAGCAGTTGTAACTGGGTTTGTGTGACAGTAAGCACTGATAACCTACTGTTACATCTGCTTACAGAGAGCTAGCTTGAGAAATGCTTAGCCAGTGTAGGCATTGCTTACTGCTGCTTAAGGCCACTTACTAGTGCTTAATATGCTTACTACTACTACTGCTATATTGTGCTTAAACCTGCTTACTAGTGCCTTATTCATTATGACACTGACAACTCACATGTGCATTTACTGCAGTATTCCATTTAATAAATGTATGTTATTTAATGGGTTATGCAACATAATTATTGGTCATAATGTGCTTTGCCATGTAAAATGGAATATGCTACATTGGGACTTGAACCGGGAATGCCTGCTCGTAAGGCAAATTATCTGCCCTCTATACTATTGCTATACTGCTTCATTTGAAGATATCTTCCTTGTTATCCTCTTCAGCTGTTTAATCTGCTTTAACCACAGCTAAGTGATGGGCACACCCACGCACCTAGGGTTAGCTGGAATCAGAGTTTTTAAAAAAAAGGCTTTCTTCAATTTATTTACACATTCTGTTGCTGTTATACACAAGGGGGACTATCGGTGGGGACTGGGGATATGGGGTCACCTGTGAGCAGCCTCACTCATTGCATAATGCTTTCTGGTGTTCTACATTGCGGGGGCATGTTTATTCTCAGAGCTCTGCTCTCAGACATGCCCCATGCACTCTTACACATACTATGTAAGCCTAGGAGCTCGGGCAGTGCACCTCATTAATATGCATGGCAGGTTGCCATCCTGCTCCTAAAAGGTTGCTTCCGTGCAGGACTAAGCTAGTCCTACATGGAAGATTAGTAAATATCAGACACACACACACACACACACACACACACACACACACACACACACACACACACACACACACACACACACACAAACACACACACACACACACACACACACACACACACACACACACACACACACACACACACACACACACACACACACACACACACACACACACACACACACACACACATATATAATATATATATATGTATGCACACACATATATATATATATATATATATATATATATGTATTTATTTTTTTAAATACCTTTCTCCCTCATTGCTGCCGAGGGTCTCTCCAAACAACTACCCACTGTCCCTAGAGGACCTTCCCCTGCAGTATTCTTGTGGCCAAAGTAACAGCAACAATGCGTTGTGTACCCTAACTTCTACCCTGCACCTCTGACCATCAGTCTAGGAGTCAACAAAAGCTTAAAAAAAAGTACCTCGGAAGTATGTGTCCCTCTAGAATGTGCTATATGATGAACTAGTGTCTTGGTTGATGTTAGAGTGAATTATATAACAGCCATTACAGTGTTCTCCTGCTAGTTGCCACAAAAAGTAGATGCCAGCAGCCCCTGTTCTATCTCTATAGCTACCCCCAGCCTGTATACTGTTTCTGTGCTATTCTACCATCCTAACTGTTCTCCTCCCCGAACCTTATGTCCAAACTCTCTCTCAACAGCATTTCTGCCTTTTCTTACTGACTGAAGTCTCCCACTTACTGCCTTGTATTACTACTTTCTCAACATTGTTTTTCTCCTGCTCCTTGCTGCTGGTATATCTTCTCTCTCCCTCCTTTCTCTCACCGTCTAGTCCATCTCAGCCTTTCCTCTCTGACTTTCTATAAGTATAGCTGTCTATGCAATTTGTGCCCTGTGTGGTTCTCCAAACCTCTCTGCTCTTATTTGTATGCTAACTATTCTCTCAGTAATACTATATACTCACCTCCTAACTTGCCCTATACTCTTCTGATTGTTTCCAGGCAGACCTGCCTTCTACCTTCCTTTGGCTCTTCCCGCTCCATTCTCCCTGCAGGCTCACTCAGCTCCCCTAACCTCCCCCCAATTCCCACCCCCCCATTACACCTACTCTTATTCCCCACTAGCCACTCCCACTCATCTGTGACCACTCCCACTCATCTCAATCACTTCCTCTATATTCCCTTATTAACAACACCCATTTTAACACTTTAACCCACACCAGTCCCTCACTACAACTTATCTCCGAACTCTCACTACAACTTATTTAGTAAGCCACTCACTCTAATCTTAACCAACAGTACTAAATCACCCTAGAATGCCTCCACTTACTTGTAACAAACCTCCAAAATCTAATCCCATTTACTACCTCTTACCCCCACTTATTATTCTCTACCTTCTCACAGCCTATGAACACCTACACCTCCCTGCCACACATTTCCCTACACATACTACCATATCTTCTAAACAAACACATCCTTTTAACCCATTACTATCCCACCCCTCACCTAACTCCAGTAATGCAAAACCTTAAGATCCCATTCGTGTCTCATATATTAGCCCTAGGTCTAAAACCTATTACAAACTCTTGTTAAAACTCCAGAAACTTATTACTAGACTGCTACCTAATCTCATAGTAGATGGTGACATCCACCCTAACCCAGGCTACTACAAATCCCACAAACAACAACCTTACTAGCATATGGAACTCAAATAAGGCCAATAACTCATTCTTAGTCTGTCATCTAAACATTAGAAGTTTAAACAAGAGAACTCACTACTTACATGCCTTCCTTGATATCTAGTCCCCTGACATTTTATGCCTTTCCAAAACCTGGCTCAAACCAACTACCACTGATAATGAAGTTCTACCCTCAGGATACAATATAGTGTGGCTTGATCGTATCTCAAAAAAAGCAGGGGGGGGGGGGGTAGCCATCTTAAACAAATCCACTCTTGAAGTATCCAAAATTAGCACTCCAAATACCCAGATCGTTAACAATGCAGAAATACTAGTCGCAAAAGTACAAATCAACAAACACAAATAAATACACATTGTTTGTATCTATATTCCCCCAGGTGACAACATAAATACCTTGGAGAGTATGCTCCAATGGCTGTCCAATAACTACCCCCAAGAAACTATTATTCTCAGAGACATTAATATCGATTGGTATACTTACGCTGCAGACTTCCCCTCAACCCATATAAACCTGCATGGCTTCACTCAGTTAATCTCATCACCTACCAGAATTAATAAGCACAACAATAAGGAAAGTATCCTTGACTGGATATTAATAAACAGCCCACCCCAACTATACCAAGCAAGCCCTACCTGAAGATTTTAGTGATCACTCCCTCACCAATATAATTAGAAAAAGAAATGACATCCCTCATCATTCGACTTTTAAAACCATAAGAAATGCTAAGAACTTAATTCAATCTAATTTCCTGAATGAGCTTAGCTCTTGTAACTGGTCCAAACTATCACTACTTACTCTAGATGAAGCAGTTGCAAACTTCAACTCTACATTTCTTGCTATCCTTGACAACCATGCTCCCAAATGTACCATTAGAGCCAATAAAAATCTCACACCATGGCTAACCAAGGATACAAGACAAAAGATTATTAGCAGAAATAAAGTGTGGTTCACCTGGAGAACCACTAAATCCCCAAAAGACCACCACTTATATAAACAGTTGAATGATACTAAGAAGGCTATTATATTAGATAAAAAGAAATACTACTGTAATATATTATATACTGTAATATATGTAATAATGTAATGTAATATGTACTGTAATCTACAACAAAAGCACCAAAACCAACCACAAAAATTCCGGTCAGGCATTAATAAACTACTCCACCCAGGTCAGTCAACTACCCCTACCTCCCTAACTACACTCTAACGACCTCCTAAGACTGTTGCCAATACCGTTAATACTTTCTTTACTGAAACAGTGCAACCCCTAGCCAACAGACTATCACACAATGCCCTAATTACCACCAAGCTCACAAATGATAATCAAATCCCCTTCAAGCTCGAACCAGTGCCTGCATCTTTCATTAAGTCCTTACTGAAGAAGCTGAAACCCACCACCCTCTCAGCAGACCTACTACCTGCTGAATATCTCCAAAATGCAGCCAATGAAATAGCATGCCCCATTTTGATTTTAATCAATAGAACAATTATGGAAACCTATATCCCCGCCATCTGGAAAACCTCCCACATTATTCCTCTACACAAAGGGGGAGACTCCACTGAATTTTCTAATTACAGGCCTATAACAATCTTATCCCCCTTGGCTAAAATAATGGAAAATGTATTCATAAGCAACTTCTTGCCTATCTAAATCAAAACTCTCTCCTAACCCCCTCCCAACACAGATTTAGACCCTACATAGCACTACCTCAGCCCTTCTCTCCCCTTCTTTAATACAATAAATCAAAACCGCAATAATAACAAGCTCCCCTCTGCCCTCTTCCTAGACCTATCCAAAGCATTTGATATGGTGAACCACCAGTTACTCTTAGACACACTACAATCACTCCCCATAGACAATCTAGCAATAAACTGGTCTCATTCTTACCTAAGTGACAGACAACAAGCTGTACTATGGAAAGAGAATCTGTCATCCCTTTTACCAGTCACTCTCGAAGTCCCTCAAGGATCTATTTTGGGACCCCTCTTATTCTCCTTATTCATTAATGACTAGCATAAAGTTATCTCAAGGGCAACTTGTATTCAGTACGCAGATGACTCCACCTTAATCTGCTCTGCCACTACCCCCTCAGATCTACAAGCTATATCACAAATCGCTTTCAACCAAGTAGAGAACTGGCTGACAGATCGCAGAGTACTACTAAACCCAAACAAAACCAAACTATTGCTCTTCTCCCCCACTTGCAAGATTTCCTTACCACCCCTCACAATAACATCTAACAATGGTACCATAATTTCACAAGAACCTAGCACTAAACTACTGGAAGTAATCATAGACAATAACCTTAAGTTTGATGCTCACACAGACAAAACTATTAAAACAGTCAACAAAAACTAAGCTCTTTATATAGGATCAAGCAATTCCTAACGCCATCCACCAGAACTGTTATTGCCCATACACATCTGCTATAAACCCTTCTTTATGCCACCACCATCTTTGCTAACCTATCCAAATCAAATCTCAATAAATTGAATAGCTGCTATAATAACATTGCAAGATTTACCACAGGGTCGGCTTTTAGAACACATCACTGTGTTACCCTCCAATCATTAGGCTGGCTGGAATTACCCAGCCAACTGCAATTTACCCAACTAATAACCATACATTAAATTCTTTACAATCCAGACAGTACACCAGAACTGAAAAACATTATCACTCCCTACAGTAATCTAAAGACTCTTCGCTCTTCCAACAAAGTCCTAGTGCAGACTGTTAGACACAACAATTCAGCAGGTAAATCATTATTCTCTAACTCTGTTGGAAAAAAATGGAACCTTCTTCCTGCGGAACTCACCAATGACCCCTCCTTACCCCAATTCAAAACATCTCTTAAAAAA
>NC_056729.1:801380055-801382555 GCF_019279795.1 Protopterus annectens
GAAAAATTTTGGAGTGAGTTGGATGAAGTGGAGATGACTGTACCAAAGGGTGAGAGAGTGGTGATTGGAGCAGATTTCAATGGGCATGTTTGTGAAGGGAACAGAGGGGATGAGGAAGTGCTGGGTAGGTATGGTGTTAAACAGAGGAATGCAGCAGGTCAGATGGTAGTGGATTTTGCGAAAAGGATGGACATAGCTCTGGTGAATACGTATTTTAACAAGAGGGAGGAGCATAGAGTGACATACAAGAGTGGAGGAAGATGCACACAGGTGGATTATATCTTATGTAGGAGGGACAGTTTGAAGGAGATTGGAGACTCTAAACTGGTGACAGAGGAAAGTGTAGTTAGGCAGCATAGGATGGTGGTTTGTAGGATGACGTTTGAGATCAAGAAGAGGAGGAGGAGTGTGAGGGCAGCACCAAGGATCATATGGTGGAAATTGAAAAAGGGTAATTGTGAGGTGGAGTTCAAGGATGAGTTAAGACAGGCACTGGGTGGCAGTGAAGAGTTACCAAATAGCTGGGTATCTACAGCAAAGTTAATAAGGGAGATGGCTAGAAAGGTGCTTGGTATGACATCTGGACAGAGGAAGGATGACAAGGAGACATGGTGGTGGAGTGAGGAAGTACAGGAGAATATACAGAGGAAGAGGTTGGCAAAGAAGAAGTGGGATTGTCAGAGAAATGAAGAAACTAGACAGGAGTATAAAAAGATGAGGTGCATGGCAAAGAGAGAGGGGGCGAAGGCTAAAGATAAGGCACATGAAGAGTTGTATGAAAGGTTGGACACTAAGGAGGGAGAAAAGGACCTGTACCGATTGGCTAGACAGAGGAACCGAGCTAGGAAAGATGTGCAGCAGGTACAGGTGATAAAGGATAATGAGAGAAACATACTCACAAGCGAGTAGAGTGTGTTGAGCAGACGGAAAGAGTACTTTGAGGGGTTGAAAAATGAAGAGAATGAAAGGGAGAAAAGGTTGGATGATGTGGGGATAGTGAATCATGAAGTACAATGGATCACTTCCATACAGAGTCTAGCTGACCACCTATCTCCTGACACTTCTCAGCTACTCTTAAGTAGGATCGACGACTCTCTCCCTCCCCTTCAACTTCAACCCATATCCACCTCCTATATACAATCACTTTTACAAAAACTGAAACCCACTACCCCCTCAGCAGATAAGCTTCCTGCTGAATTCCTGAAAATAGCAGCTAAATTTATTGCCTACCCTGTCTCTATCCTAATAAACAGATCCATAAAAGAAAGTACTTTCCCAGCAATTTGGAAAATATCATACATCATACCCTTACACAAAGGAGGTAAATCTACTGACCTTTCTAACTTTCGCCCCATTGCACTATTATCTCCTCTAGCCAAAATCATGGAAAAATGTATACACAAACAACTACTCAACCATCTCCTCCATCACAACCTGCTAGCTAACACTCAACATGGTTTTAGACCCTCACACAGTACTACCACAGCTCTACTTTCTTTTACCAATACTATCAATTGCAACCGTAACAACAACAAACTAACCTCTTCACTTTTCCTAGACCTATCAAAAGCCTTCGATATGGTAAACCATATACTTCTACTACACATACTTAAATCCCTTGCCCTGGATTACTCTTCAATAACCTGGTTTTCATCCTATCTTGAAAACCGGCAACAAGCAGTACTCTGGAAAAATTCTCTATCCACTCTACTACCCATCTCTCTAGGAGTACCCCAAGGATCTATACTAGGACCACTTTTATTTTCTGTCTTTATTAATATTCTCCAATCATCTATCCAAAACACTACCTGCATACAATATGCAGATGATTCAACCATAATTTGTACAGCTTCCTCTCAAATAGAACTCCAGTCACTGACCCAATCAACCTTTTTAACCGTTGAACAATGGTTCTCAAAAAGATGTCTTCTCCTGAACCCCAAAAAAACTAAGCTATTACTATTCTCACCTACCCACAAATCTACTCAACTAAACTTCACTATTACTGCAAGTGATAATTCCCACATTTCCCTGACTCTACTACAAAACTGCTAGGTGTTACTATTGATAATAATCTTAATTTTGATTATCACATCAATAACACAATAAAAGCAGTGAATAAAAAGATTGGCTCACTGTATAGAATCAAACCCTTCCTTACACCCAAAGCACGGTCCACCTTAGCACAATCCCATCTTATCTCTACCCTACTGTATGCTTCCCCTATTTACACTAATCTCTCTAAAGGTAACCTTAGGAAACTAACTACATCTTACCACAATATAGCTCGATTTGCCACAGCATCTAAGTATAGAACCCACCACTGTCTAAACCTAAAAGTATTACACTGGTTGGAACTTCCTAACAAGCTTATCTATCAACAACTTCTAATAGCACACAAAATTCTTTATCAACCATCAAAAACACCAGCCCTTAGCAACCTCTTGACTCCTTATTGTAACCTGAAACAACTACGCTCCTCCGAAAAGCTACAAGTCAA
>NC_056729.1:801390055-801392555 GCF_019279795.1 Protopterus annectens
TCTCATTAGCTGTATGGAAACTACCTATGTCGTTATACAGCCTATTCTCAACTGCTTTGAGGAATATTTCCATATTTGGTGGTAGGTGAGGATTAAACAGGCTATTGTGTTTAAACCAATTCAGACTAGAATTGGAACCTTCATTAAACATAAGCTTTAAGGCTATATTGCGTGAAAATAATCTTACAGATAAAATTGCCTCACTTATATCCATGTTGCAAGATGGTATAAAATTCATACCTTTGTCCAACAGTGTGAGTTCATCATATGATAGTTCATATTTAGATATGTTCCATACTAAAGTCCCTGGTTCCAAGATTTCTTCATGAGATGCACCTGCTGTTGATTCGGTGGTTCTTTTCATTTGGCTCCTCTCCCTGGGTCCTGATCCATAGATTTCTTTCTCCCTGTTCTGATCGGTAAAGGGACAACCGGAAAACTTTGGCCTTCTACTCTGTCAAGCTGTATCTTTCGTCTCGCCAATGTACTGGTACGAACCAAATCATTGTCTTCGTTGACTTGTTGATTATTGGGTAATAGTTCAGCCGGTGTAAAATACACCAAAGTAGTGGGATTAGGTGACAATACTCCCTTAGTAATTATTCTATCTTGCATATTGTCCTCCAAAACTTCAGGTTTGCGTCACTCTGTCTCTTCAGACCTGAAACGCCTCTGCTCTTCCTGTTCACGTGATTTGATGTTATCAGTCAAGTTGACAATGGCCTTCCTTGACTGGAGGTCCTCCTCGTTCCTGGTGTTTATAGATGCTCTCCGATTGGTTGGAGCACTCTCTGTAACGGTTGCATTTGCTCTTGGCCACATAAAAACATTGTTTTTAGAAAAATCCTCCATGTCTCGATTTAACTTTTTCTTCTTGTGTTCTAATAAATTGTTCTAATATCGCAGGACTCTATCAATGAGTTCATGCATATAAAGTTCCGTTGTTTCACTTCCAACTAGTTCATTTAGCTCCTGTTGCTGTTGAATGATTTTATTCCTCAAGTCTGTCTCTATTGGATGGAAAAAATCCAGTAATAACTACAAGTAAGCGTTGCTGGCTTTTAGATTAATCTGCTGCTATTTAACAAGTAATTCAGGATATGTATTCCCGTAGGTAGGCATACTCAAAATCATTAGCCCCCTCGGAACCACGTTGCAGTCTAAACATGCCTCCAAATGGTAGCGCTGGCATTGAAGGCACTTGAATCTATAAATATTGTTTTCTATGTCCCTATTTATATGCTTAACTGCTTGTTCATTCACTAAGTTGACATCAGTCACTTTTTGGTTAGTAAAACCTTTCATACGCAATAAGGAATTCAATGTCTCTGTTAGAACACCTCATAACCTGCCATTGGATGTTGAATCAACATAAACTGTTCCTCCTTCTTTTGCTGCACCTTCCATACCTCTAGTGAAGCCCAGCATTTAATTTATTGAAAATAGTCCTAGCCCCAATGCAGATAGATGTAGAACTCAACCCAAAACAAGGATATGGAAGTAGCAAAGCTGATTGTAGTACTCACTGAATAGTCCACTCAAATAATCCAAACAGTATATGCAAACAAGAACGATTTTTATTGTAAAACGTTAGCACTTTCACAGATATTCACTCCGCTTCCTCAGACATGTTTAGAACTAAATTCATGCCTCCTTTTTATAATGCATTTCACTTAAGCAATTAATCAATTACTACCTTAATTGGCCTATAAATCACTATCAAAAACAAGTTTAAAATCTTTTCTGCCTAAATGAATAAAGAAGATATGCTAACATATTTGTTCATCACTTGTAAGTTGTGTTACATAAAACTTAGTTATGAAAACTTAGTTATAAAAACTTAGTTAATAAATCTTAGTTGTAAAAACTATAAACATGAATATAACAATGACCACCATAAAATTGTCGAGTTGTAGAGACCATAAAATGCATGAACAGCAACAGTTTCTATCTAAGAGGTCTGGCTTTAAGCACTGGCTTAAGAGGAACATTCTCATTAAGCCCCCTTCCTCTGAGTGCTGCAAGCCTAAGTATCCACTTGACTTCTGCTTGTTCCGTCAAGTTTACGATATCTCCTGACCTAATATTACTAGTCTGCACATGTAGTACTTGAAATACAAATACATGCTCGCAGCCTTTGTGGAGTGTATGCTTCGCTAATGCACTATAATCGTGTTCCCTTGATAGGCAATATGCGTGATCTCTTATACGTTCCCTAAGTGTTCTATTAGTTTTTCCTACATTAAAACAAAAGCAGGCTTTGCAATGACCAGGCTTTGTTGTGATGACTCTCTTTTGCATGATGAATTGGACAAGTTGAGGGGAGGCTTCTTAGCAAGAGGATATTACAAACAGGAGGTTAACAGAGTTTACACAACAGTGAGTAAGCTTAGACACACAAAAGCCAAACCTTATTACTCCAACAGGGATAATGTTCTCCCTGATAAAGGCAACACTTATACAAAGTTACCTGTGGTATTACCATACAGTAACAATATCA
>NC_056729.1:801397475-801484975 GCF_019279795.1 Protopterus annectens
TATGTACTCAGACACACAGCCTCCACAAACACTAGGCCCAAATACAAGCCTGAATATGGAAATGCTACAAATATCCCCACTACTTAGAACAAACTGCAGAAATGTTACTCCCAGCTGAAAAGCAGCAGTGAGCCTTTAAATGAAAGTTTTAAACAGCTAAAGGAGCCACTAGAAAAAAAGAGTTTAACTGCAACAAGTTATCATAAACAAACAACCCAACAGATGCTTAATAAGAGTGGACAATTTCCAGTTAATACCTCGCACACAGTGAAACTAGCTTGAAAAAATACACAGTACACAAAGTGCTATAAACAACAAAGAAATAAAGAACAAAATAAACAAAAAACAGGATACTTAATGTTATATATTGTAGCTCCGAGTTTGCTGAGTGTCCTTCCTTCGATAAGCTCACTGTAAAATGGCTGAACACTCACAACTGAGCTTCTTAGGTAACAGAAAGTTGAAACCTGAGACAGCTTTTAAGAAAGAAATCTCAAAAGAACCAATGAGGTGCTTAGTCTAAGCTGTAGTCCAGGAGACCTCAGTCAGCCAATGACCTCCAACAATTCTCTCTCACTGAAATGCCTGATGGCTTTGGCTAAAACAAGATGTCCCTGAATTATGTACTCAGACACACAGCCTCCACAAACACTAGGCCCAAATACAAGCCTGAATATGGAAATGCTACAAATATCCCCACTACTTAGAACAAACTGCAGAAATGTTACTCCCAGCTGAAAAGCAGCAGTGAGCCTTTAAATGAAAGTTTTAAACAGCTAAAGGAGCCACTAGAAAAAAAGAGTTTAACTGCAAGAAGTTATCATAAACAAACAACCCAACAGCTGCTAAATAAGAGTGGACAATTTCCAGTTAATACCTCTCACACAGTGAAACTAGCTAGACAAAATACACAGTACACAAAGTGCTATAAACAACAAAGAAATAAAGAACAAAATAAACAAAAAACAGGATACTTTATGTTATATATTGTAGCTCCGAGTTTGCTGAGTGTCCTTCCTTCGATAAGCTCACTGTAAAATGGCTGAACACTCACAACTGAGCTTCTTAGGTAACAGAAAGTTGAAACCTGAGACAGCTTTTAAGAAAGAAATCTCAAAAGAACCAATGAGGTGCTTAGTCTAAGCTGTAGTCCAGGAGACCTCAGTCAGCCAATGACCTCCAACAATTCTCTCTCACTGAAATGCCTGATGGCTTTGGCTAAAACAAGATGTCCCTGAATTATGTACTCAGACACACAGCCTCCACAAACACTAGGCCCAAATACAAGCCTGAATATGGAAATGCTACAAATACCCCCACTACTTAGAACAAACTGCAGAAATGTTACTCCCAGCTGAAAAGCAGCAGTGAGCCTTTAAATGAAAGTTTTAAACAGCTAAAGGAGCCACTAGAAAAAAGAGTTTAACTGCAACAAGTTATCATAAACAAACAACCCAACAGATGCTTAATAAGAGTGGACAATTTCCAGTTAATACCTCACACACAGTGAAACTAGCTAGAAAAAATACACAGTACACAAAGTGCTATAAACAACAAAGAAATAAAGAACAAAATAAACAAAAAACAGGATACTTAATGTTATATATTGTAGCTCCGAGTTTGCTGAGTGTCCTTCCTTCGATAAGCTCACTGTAAAATGGCTGAACACTCACAACTGAGCTTCTTAGGTAACAGAAAGTTGAAACCTGAGACAGCTTTTAAGAAAGAAATCTCAAAAGAACCAATGAGGTTCTTAGTCTAAGCTGTAGTCCAGGAGACCTCAGTCAGCCAATGACCTCCAGATACATCTGCTAACCAGGTAAAGCATCCCTTTTCAGTGGTGACCCGCAGTATTGTCTTGTCATGTGACTTACTCAAAATCACACAATAGGCAAATTAAACAGAAGCAAACTAACAGGTAGTCTCTCATTAAGAATTGAGAATATAAAGTAATTTGTTTTGCATCCAGAGGAGTGGAAAGCATTATGTGTTCTTGCTGTGATATACTGAGAGTGCACTGGAATGTTTTTAAATTAATGGTTTGGTTTGCATTTGTAAAGTCCCTCTATCCAAAGTTGGTTATTAGCATTATATAGATTGTTGCTAGAAAATACTCATAAATATTTGAGATATGTATATATATATATATATATATATATATATATATATATATATATATCTATGCAGATAATATGTAACAATTACATGTTGACTAACATACATTGTAAGAAAATATAGAAATGGTCCATGGCAATTATTTCTGTGCATTGCAGAACAAAACATTAGACAATTAATAGCTATTAAGGAGTCAGACTCAAATATACAGAATATATAATCCTTTCTTACTACGTCAGGAGTTATATCGCCATGCCAGCTGGGATTCTCACATACATTTATATGTATATATTTCCATATAACATGTAGTACAGTCCACACATGCACTTTAATGTTTAACTTTGAGAAGAGTAGTAGACCAATTACATAATATCGTAGGTCACATTATGTGCATGATAGATACACATAGCACCTTGCCATGATTTATTTTATCATTATTATTATTATTATTATTATTATTATTATTATTATTATTATTATTCAGGAACCAGGGTCCTTGAACCCCAATAACAGTAATGTTAAAGAATTTGTTCTAATTTTGTTTCCATGAATGACAACATGCAGTAGATATCGATATATATATATATATATATATATATATATATATATATATAAATAGCATCTGCAGTGAGGAAGGTGTAATGGTAGGTGCATCATATTTCATTTTCCTTTTGTTCTTTTTCCTATTTTTTGTCTTGTATACATCCTCTTATTGGGATCAGCACATTAAATAGTTAAAATTGAGACTAAATCATCAGAATAAATTTTGCATGTTCAAATCCATAACAAAAACTTTTTTTTCCTTGTCTATATATGTATGACCCAGCTTCATGCATTTAACATCTAAGGACATCTCCATAAGTGTGACTGCAGCAAATCTATGTTCTAAGTGAACTTCAGTGTCAGAACAAAGACTGTGTAGGCATGATCTTTGTTATGGATGCTATGATCATCACTCTGGTCACTTGGTAGAGTGAAAGGATAAATGCTCTAGCATATTACCCCTTATCAGAACAGACTGGTAACTAATTTCCCTCTGGAAACAATCCTTGACTTACAACATTCTTTGATTACAGATCTGGCTAAATGTCAGCCTTTGGGTAGGGCTTTTTTTGTTGATTACCTTATCAAGGGCTGAGTGATGGATACCCATCTTTTCCATGGCATCACCATGCAAATCAAATAGTTTATTTAGCAGAAGGCTCTTTTTATTGTTGTGCATGTCTTTTGGGTCTGCATGTCTTCTGCATGTACCACATGCCACATTAATAGCACATACTACCAGCCCAGTCCTCCACATTGGCTTTATCACTTTTTGGTCCCTAATTTGGACTTATTGTGCAGTAGCAACAGTTGTCAATGGCTTTCCTTCATATCTTAAAACTTCAAGCTGTGCTCATTTGTACATACATTCTGCTTCTATAGATGTAGTTTACAATATCTATTACTGTTCAAGAATAATGTGACAGGAGTAGCTGTATTCATGTCGGAGCAAAGAGCAATTTAAAAAATAAATAATGGGTATTCCTGGAACTTAGAATGTAGGCCTAAACAATCTCTATATGCTAAATTTCAGACATTATTTGCTAAAGAACATTTCCTTCATAAATATTTTTTTTTTCAATAATTTTTATTTTTATTTTTACATTAATAAATGTCACAAATAAAAACCATCTTACAACATGACCGTGTGCATATATATATATATATATATATATATATATATATATATATATATATATATATATATATATATATATATATATATATATATATACACATACATACATACACATACATACACACATATATATATATATATATATATATATATATACATACATACATACACACATATATACATGCATACACATACACACATATACATATGTTATACATTGATGTCAAATACCACAGGATATAGGTCATACAACATATCTATTTACACTATGTACATAGATGCTTTCATTGTTAATTCCACAGTTATATAGACAGTATATACATTCGTAATATCCAAGTTATTATTTAATATCTGAACTTGTATGTGTTCTTTGGTTCCATTATAGTGTATTTCTAAGTTGCTGTGTGATGAATTATGCTAATATGATGTTAAAGGTTTGTTCCCAAATTTCTCTGGATTTCATGTTTTTGTTTCTTTTATCTATTACTATTTTATGAGCTAAAAGGTGTTGTATAACTACTTGTTTAAAACCCTCCCAAGAGATATTTATCATATCTAGCCATTTAAAAGCTATATACAGTTTCATTAGTAGGAAAATTGTTAAAAGTGTATTTGCTTGTTTTCTTGGGATGTTGGGTGGGAGAATGTGTAACAGAGTGAATTCCCAAGTTAATGTTGATG
Source organism: Protopterus annectens (assembly GCF_019279795.1). Classification (NCBI taxonomy): domain Eukaryota; kingdom Metazoa; phylum Chordata; order Ceratodontiformes; family Protopteridae; genus Protopterus; species Protopterus annectens. The sequence goes on from NC_056729.1 coordinate 801,401,953, forward strand.
TTTGATAACCCGTTTTGTGTAATTGTACCTTGAGAGAGTTCCAGAGTTTATAGACACATTATTGATCATGAGCTGAGTGTATGCTAACTTTTTGAGGGGTAGAATCTTCAGTGTTAGATTGACTGCCTGGCTTATTTGCTGATCATCTATGGATGGTTTAATTTTTCTCCAGTAGTTAGAGAAGAGGAGGTCCTTCTGGTATTTGATTTCATTTATCATTTTATATGAATTGGTAATAGTTTTCTTTGTTGTGATAATAGTTTTCCAAAGCCTGCTACACGTTTCTATGTCACTATTGGTCATAGTAATATTTTGGAGATAACTGAAACACAGTTCTTTGATTTGTCTTAGGATTATTATGTGTGATTTAGGGAGGTTTAAGTTGGTCCTCATTTCTTGTATTGAACAGTTAAAGTAGGGATAGATATCTTGGATTGTTTTATCTTTTAGTCTGGGAAAGGGGACTAAGTCCAGCATCTTATTGTTTATTTTTAAATTTGGGTTTTTATGAAGGGGTTGCAGTATTGTCATGGCATGTCTAAGGTTCAGGAATTGAAAGAGTTTTTCCACTAGGTTGATAGAATGTTTTAAGGGCTCTATAATGTTATAAGTTTGTATTTCTTTCTGCTTCAGGAATGGAAGTGCTTTGGGATTGAAACCTAGAGCTTTAATATATCTATAATATATTGTCACCCAGAGAGGAGACCAATTTTCCATTGACGGGTTATGTTCAGCTATTCTCAATATTCTGTTAGTGTTAATGATTGAGTAGTACATTTTAAAATCTGGTAGATTTAGTCCTTCTTTGCTTTTGGGGAGTGTTAATTTTGGATAGGAGATTCTGTTTTTTTTGGGTTCCCATATAAATTTTGCTAGGAAGGTATGAATTTGTTTGAAGAATTTATTATGTATTGTTGTCTGTGATGTCATGAATATATACATTAATCTAGGTAAAATGCTCATTTTGATTATTGATATTTTGGCCAAGAATGGTAGTTTTAGGTTGTTCCATCTTTTGCAGTCTTGCATTATATTTTGCCATTTAAGGTTTACATTGTGTTGGTAGAAGTCTTTGTTACTCTGGAAAAAGGTGATTCCCAGGTATTTAGTTTCTTCTTTAATTTTTATTGTGTTTAACAATGGTATTAGTGAGATGAGTTTGGGTGTTTTTAGGGGGAAAATATTAGTTTTATTAAGGTTTAGTTTGTAGTTAGACATAGTCGAGAAATGTTCAGTTGCAGCTATTATTTTGTTTATATCTGAATTTGGTGTAGTGCAGTATATGTTCAGATCATCTGCAAATGCAGTGAGGTATATTTTGAAGTTGTGTATTGATGGAGCATTGTGATATGTATTTTGTTTAATGTATAGAAAGAGTGGTTCTAGGTATAGGTTAAACAGGAAGGGTGATAGTGGGCATCCTTGTCTTGTTCCATTTTTTATTAGGATCCTATTTGACCAAGTTTTATTTATATACAGAGATGTGTATGGGTTGCTATAGAGAGTTTGGATGATCTGAATGAAGTTATTGGGTATATTAAGGTAGGGTAGTGTTTGGAGTAAGAATTCTAGATTAACCCTATCAAATGCCTTGTGGGCATCCACTACCATTGTGTAGATGTTGATATTGTATTGGTTATCCTTCATAAATATTTTACATTTGCTGATATGAATTTTGCATGCTTATGGATATTAATCTGTTCAGACAAGCCATTTCTTGAAATCTTTAATACAAAAAACACCTCTTCAGATGCTGTTTGCTCCACACAAAGAACTTCAGGCCACTGCATTTGGGAACAATGAGTCCACAAAGAGATTTGCACTATCGATAGTCATATGTTCCCATGAAGCACACAACCATTTTCAAGACTGTAGAGGTAGTAAACTGTATTCATTGCAGCTTTTGGATAGATCTTCCATTTCCTTTTCAGTACCATAGTAAAACAAAAAGCTTTTGTCAAGGGAACAGATTTTTGCAGTTAGCCCTTATCAATTATTGTTATAGTATCTAGCACCACATAAAAATTCATGCCTGGAATGTCTGTTGCCATATAGACATCTGCTCTGTCCAGGTTAGAACTATGCCATTCTATTGAAGCTATATAATAAACCTAACTAAGAACCAGATTACTTGTAGCTTCTTTTCATAGACATGTATTTACATACATACATAAAAATATTTCAAGCATGGGCATTAATGCCTTTCTAGCCTGCCAATATACCAAAACACTTATTCCCATAATAGGGGTCCAGGCTGTTCTTAAAAAATATCTAAACTAGTGCTTACTTTAATGTAGTTTGGCAGTCTGTTACATGCCTTAGCTGCTCTCTCAGAAGACCAATTAGTACACCTCTCATTCCTACAGAACCTTCTACATACATTGTCTGATGATTATGTACTATTTGATAACCCCAAACATCCCCAGAGGTAGTTGTCCCTATATTCCCTATATACTTGAATAAGATCTCCTCTCAAATATCTATGAAACATGTACAAGTTCAGAAATTTTAATGTTTCATAATAACTTAAATTTTCACATCCATGGATGCTCTTGGTATATTTCCACTGTACTCTTTCCAGTTTACTCATGCTTGTTTCCTTATAAGGTTTCCATGTTGTTATTCCATACTCAAGTTTGGGTATAATTAACTAATAAACAATAATGTCATCATTTCTAGTTCATACAACCTATAGTTCTATAACTATCATTAACCAGTTGGTTGATATGATTAAAAAAACTCAAAGCTGGATCTATCCATATACTGAGATTCTTAAATGAATCTACAGTTTCAATCACTGTGTGCTGTATTAAATATTCACCTTTCAATTTACGTCTCCTGTATGCTTAGTTTTTGGTGTATTTATACAAGCAATAATGCCCTCCAGGTAGTGTGCTAATGTCTAATTAATGCCCACCCAGGGGTGTTGTGAGGCCTGATGCCACAGGCAGAGTGCCTCTACACCCCTGGAAGGGCATTAATTATACATTAACACACACCCTGGAGGGTATTATTGTGCTTAGAGAATGGGATCTCTGTAAAACTGTTGAGTTTTACTTCCTTATTTTTATCTCTTTTATTATTACTATATTATTTTTATATAGATTTTGGATGTAAAATACCTCACCCGCCTAATGTTTCTACGTTGCTGTAGTATATGTAAATGCTGTTAGAGGAAGAAGCTTACATTCAAAATACATCATTTAAAAAAATCTAGATATTTGCTTTATTTTTGGTCCCTTACTACTAAAATGGTTTCTTGACAGTCATTTGGGGATTGAAGTCACTAAACAATGACATACATTTGACTTTCAGACTTTATTTCCCTCAGAAAATTCATGTTAATACAAACCCTGTATTTAACTCAGTTTTTTAATTTTTTTTTATTTAAAATCTGTTCCTATTTTGGAGCCTTTTTCCCCCTTTATTTCAGGCTTTATGCACATTTCTTGAGATAAAAGGTGGACAGGTATGCAAACCTCTTGTTTGCTGTTGCCAGCACTGCATCTCCCTCTGCCATACAGACACCGCGCCTCCCACTCACACACCCTTACCCTTCGGAAAATGCATGCTAACACAAGCTCTAATGCAGCCAGTGTGTGATTTTTTTAAACAGGTATATGCTCCTTTGAGCCTTTGCTCCTCCTATATTTTATGCTTTATTCATTTATCGAAGAGAAGAGAGGTATGTAAATGTAAACCTCTTGAAAGCTGTTGCTGCCAGTGTTGGATCACTCTCACTCTTCACACTCTCACTCACACACACCTTGCATTCACACACACACAGAAACATAAGCACACAAGCAGAAACAGAAACATACATACACACACCTTTTTCCTTTTATATTTAGATTAAACAATAAAAGTACTGCTTAGCGAGTGTAAAATAGATAGATCATGTTCGTATTCACTCACACACACATACACTCACAGACACAGACATAAAACACACACACACACTTTTGTTTTTCTTTTTATTCTTTTTTAATATATTTTAAACTTGCAAAATAGCAGAAGCGCTGCTTAGCGAGTATAAAATAATGGTGGTCATTCTGTTTTTTCAGTCCGAGCTTTGCAGCAGCTTGATACACTGCCGTAAGCGTCAGACACATTTTTCAGTGGCAATTACTTGTACATTAATACCCTCCTGGAGAATGCTCGCCCTCCAGTCAGGGTACTGATGTACAGTAAGCCCATTCTCTAACAGCATATTATTCTCCTGTGCCCAAATAGTAAGTTTTGTCAAGTTCTTTTTCAGGCATGCCATATCCATAAAAAACGTAATCAGTTTATCCATTTGGAAGTCATCTACATACAGACTGTAGAATACCTCAGTTGAAACATATAGATCTGAAAGATACACTCTAAGCAGGTATGAACCTAAGACAGAGCACTGTGGGACGCATGATTGTAACCTAGAATTTCACCTGTCCAATTGCTGTATGATACTTGCCATGTCCTATTTGCAAGCTATGCAGCTATCCATTTATCAAGAGTACATTGATACACAGTTGTTATAGTTTTTTGATCAGTTTTTTGTGCATGACCTTATCAAATGCTGAAGTTAAATCTATATAAATTACATCACAAAACAAATTTTCATTTATAGCTGTTACAGGCGGTAACAGATGTATCTCCAACGTATGCATGCTAGTATATGGTTTCATGTCCCAACCTTTCCATTTCTGACAATAACTTATCCAATATTACCTTCACCTTTATTTTTCAACAACATGAAAGTAGACTTAAGGGACTGTGTGACTCTGGGTTTGTCCTACTCCCCTTTCCCTTGAAGATAGGTTTAGTAAGTACATGCCTCTAATCTTGAGGAATCTCCCCATATTTATGTGACCTAGTAAATAACAAATATAACTGTAAGTTCCTGCTGAAGTATTCTCATGTCATTATTACTAATTCTGTCTCCTCCCTGTGCTTTCTTTGGATTCAGTTTGCATAGTTGTTTTCAATATAATCTAATTTGATTTCAGTATCTGAGGTTACCTGGATGTCTGTAGGATAACTTTGAGCCAAACTGTTTTGCATAACATTTTGTAAATGCACACACACACACACACACACACACACACACACACACACACACACACACACACAACATAAATATATATATATATATATATATATATATATATATATATATATATAAAATCTGTTGTGTCTGAGAATAAATTTTAGAATTTACACATAGCTTTTCAGTTTGTATATCTTTATTCCTTCCACAACTTATCTATCTATAAAATGCTTTCTGATTATGCTCAGTATCTTTATATAAAATTTCTTCAATTTTTTCTTGATCTTGTCTCACACAATGCTTAATTTGTTTGTCTAGCTTGTTTATTTCAGTTTTTAAAGTTGCCATTTTACCTGTTTTCCATTTCTTATATCTTAGTCTCGCACCTTAATCAGGTATGTTAGTTCTATTTTTTTTTTTTTTTTTTTTGCATTCAAACAATTTCTCTTTCAAAAGTTTCAACATTCCTTCTGCAGTTTTTCCACTGAACACATCACTCCAATTAGTTTTAAATAGTGACTGTTTTCCTTTCATATAATCTGGTTATTGGCATTGGTTTAGATTTTAATTTGATAGACTTATCTAGCAACTAATTAACCTACATAATCTGGGTCTATATTAAAAGCATGAAGGTGTACTTACCTGAATACCTAAACGCCGGCATGTCTTCATTGAATCGTGAAAACATCAATCATCCTGAAGTGCGAAATCCGAAATGTCGAATCATTATGGTTGGCCCTTCTGCAGTATAGATCCGTAAGGTAAGTGTGCAATAGTTACGGACCTTAGGGTTAGGGTGCGCGTTAAGGCAAGTGCATAGATGGTAATATATGTGAGATTTAGTGTAGGGTTAGAAGTAGGGTTTTGTTAAGTGTATGTGTGTGGATTATTTAGTTTGTTTGGGTATAGCTTCTTAAGGTAAGTGTGTGATAGTTACGGACTTTAGGGTTAGGGTGCTGGTTAAGGTAAGTGCATATATGTTGGTATATGCAAGATTTAGTGTAGGGTTAGAAGTAGGGTTTAGTTTAGAGATAGAAGTAGGGTTTTGGTTAGTGTATGTATGTGGTTTATTTAGTTTGTTTGGGTAGGTAGTATGTAGCAGGTGGTGGGGTGTTCAACTATGACGGGTCGAGTTTTTGCATTTTGCGGTTTAGGGCATTCGGTGTATTTGCGGTTCATGGAATAGGTGTCAGTGTTTAGGTATCCGGGTAAGTAAACCTTTGTGCTTTTAATAGAGACCCAATAATCCCATGATCACTGCATATCAGTGGTGCTAAAAATTGATATGAAGTAATAGGAATTTCTTTAGGAACAAAAACAATGTCTACTATGTCCGATTCCCTGATTTATTTATTTTTTTTTTTTTACAATCTGAACCAATTGTTGCTCCTCAACATACTCTGTGAAAAATGTCATTACTAATGTTGCTTAATCAATATTATTCCAGTCTGTGTCTGGTAAATTTTAAGTCCCTTTCCCTCTTGTGTTTCATGCAAGAAATGCATGAATTCCTGTAGGTCATCAGCACTTGACTTTGGTGGTCCATACACTCCAAGTGTTACATGTTCCAGGGTTGTCATTATTGTCACAGTTACACAATCTGTAGTATTGGTTTTATCACTGAACATGCAATAATCACAAGTCCATAATTATCCTTAATCGCTAACATAACACCTGTACCTAATTTTTTTGTTGAATGTCTTTTACAGTAAAACATTTATACCCTGACAGAACTGGTTTCCAGTCATTGTTCTTTAACCAAGTTTCACAAACAATAACAACATCAATCTTGTGAGAACGGAGCAAATTTTCCCCAAAAAAATCTTTAATATTAATGTTCCTAGCATTAAAACCATCAGAGAGGTGTCAAATATTGCTATCTGTGAACTGTTAAATGTTCGACCTGGATAAAATCCTGCCTTGTGTTTGTCTAATATTGCAAAATATTTGCTGTACAAATTCTCTTCCCTGATCTTGACAAGTGCATGCTATCCATTCAGAACATGTGTGCATAAAATGAAGTTCAGATGCTCTATACATTTCCATTTTTAACAGGACATTTTTATGTAGGTATTTACCCCAAAAATCTTTTCATTCACAATAAAATTACTATCCTTTCTATATATGATTTGTGAAAAAAAAGTCCTAACACCTGTACAAAATATGCTATCAAAGAGGGCTGTAAATTCCCTACTAAAAGTCAAAGAGTCCTTGAGGATGAGATCATTTGTACCAACATGAATAAAAATGGATCCATACTTCCTTACATCAAGGCATTCTTAGGCCTGCCTCACATACCCTATTTTTGCTCCTGGCAAGCATAACACTATTTGAGGTTCATTATCTTCTCTGCAAATGTAAGGGTCAGTTCCTCAGATAATTGAATCTCCAATTATAAGAATATCTTTTCTCACCAGATTTGAAGAATCTTCAACTTCTAATTCAGTAAAATGTGCGCTATCACTTGTTACAAAGGAATGATCTTTATCACTATTTGTCTTATTGTTTACATTACTTATTACATTTGGAAGCATACAATATTCATCCAGCTGGCTCTGTACATCTACAGCTTGAGCCGTGCTGTTAATGTCTATCTTTCTCCTCTTTTGTCTTACAATAATGTTCTTCAGTCCTTCCATGTTCAGTTTTGATTTCTTCCTTTTCAACTTCTAACAGAAAAGTCAGACAAATAATAAATAACTAAATATTAAACTGAGTACAGTAAACCTGTTGCTCTGACTGTACAAGTTGTGAAAGTCATACAAAAGCTGGAATTCCTTTACATCACACACGTAGTAGCTTTTGCTCACTGTTGCTCACACTCACACTCATTTTTTAACAGTAAAGATCAATAAATCACAAACCAAGACAGAATTGTTTAGATAAGCTGTGGATTGTCCTCTCTGCAGTGTATGTGTGAATACATACCTGACTAGGCCCCTTGGGATGGCTAAAACCTATCCCTTTCTAACACCTAACAGTGAAAATTAAAGGTAAAACTGCAAAATATAAATCAAACGAAACATTTCTGTCTACAAGCTATCCCTTCCTTCCTGCAAACAGTGAAAACCAGGTGTAAAAATTAAAATGGAAATTCAAATAAAAACTTCTCTTTCCAAGATACTGCACAGTCAGTCACAGACCAACACATGATTGTTTAAGTAAGCTCTGGATTCAGTCATAACTGTGTGACAGGCAATGTATAATACACACCAGTTAGATTTGTTGTCCTATTTCCTCATGTTATTCATATGACAATTCTAAAACTCCCATCAACACTTCTATGTTGCTTTGCTCCAGTATATTCAGTATCCCACCAATGTCCTCCTAGAAGAGTGACCAATATTTTAACCTGGTTGAATTTTTTACACATTCACTCCCTTTTATTTGCACGATTATGGCTTGCAGAAGCTGGCGATATGTAAAACAATTTCCTGTTTGGGTATTGTTTTTGTTTCTTGGTGCTATTTTATCTGTTTTGGTATAGTTTTATTCAACGTTTTTTCTTAGTGGCATGATGGAAATACACTGTCTGTCTATCTACCATCCTTAAACTTATGCAGTTAATGGGTATGATACACATTTTCCATTTAAACCCATCCTGTGCCAGTGCAGATAATGAGTGTAATGCATCTGTTTTCTTCCAGACACATTCTGTGGCAATGCATGAACATGGTGTGTTGCTGTTGACAGCCTCAATGGACGTTATGATGGGATGTTTTCATTCTTTAATGTCTCCTTATTTACAGTGCATTTTGAGGACCTGATATCATTTGTTCAAAATATAGCATTTCATGTTTAAGTAATTCACACCTGATTCCGCTTGTTCAAAGTCTATATATTGTTAGCCTTCTCTGCACTTTTTAAATTCTGTTCAAGTGATCCTCCTCATTTTATCGTTCCCCTAGAATATCATCTAAATAGCAGTGCACTTTATGAATGACTACAGGTACTAAGTCTGTTATCTGGTACCAAATTTTCAGCATAGATGTTATTCTGGAAATTAGCTGGTTATATGAGGACAACTATTTTTGCTTGTTGATCTGTAGAAATTTCTTGGAAGATTTTTATTCTTCTGTCTTAACGATGCTTGAGTCAACTCAGACTTTATATCTCATCGTTCTTAGGTATATGCTATGCTAACAACCACCGGGGCCTTTTTAAGCCTACCTCTGCAACTCAACCCAATTGTGTCCCCATGTACATTGGATGAGTATTAGAAGGGTATGTTAGTTTGGAGGTGGCTAAGGGCTTTGTTGGGGGGTACATTAGATAGGTAACATTTTACTTAATGTCTTCCTGTGTTCATTACAGATTTGGGGGCCAGACTGGGGTGAATTTATGACTTCCTATCCAATGGTCAAGGTTACATTTGAATAGGGTCAGGGATGAACTCTGCTTCACATAAATGGGAAGCCTATTCCTTAAGGCAGGGATCCTTTGAGAAAAATATTCCTCTTACAAACATGCTCTATTTATGTCACAGGCAAAGTTTAAAACCTTGGATCTAGTGTTTCTAGTGCTGTTCATTTTGTAGATGTGCAAAAGGTCCATTAGGGCTGGATATGAGGATGACATATACAGTATGCCAAGCATAGAGCACATCTCAGTAACCTGTAGAGGCTAGGTATAGACATAGATCTTTAAAGCTATCTGTGTAGGACTGTGTGTTAATACCCTCAATTTCCCTAGTGAGGATCCCCTCTGGGTATAAAAACTGTTGCAAATACCTGGTCAGGTACATGCTGAAGGGGGCATTATACTCAGTGATGGTTCTGATAAGGCCCAAGTAAAGTGGTTCTATAACTTCCTTGGACCTGGATGCCATGATCTCACTTATAAGTTGGGCAATATAAAATGCCTTTCTCACTATCTTGGTTACATGTTCATTGAAAGGCAGATTACTGTCTACGTATGTTCCCTGAACCCTAACTACAGGGTGAACTTCTTAGGGTTGTTGTATTGGTGGAGTAATTGGCTTGTGTGACATTTATCCAAGGGGCACTATAATGCATTTCTTGGAATTGAGTTCTAAATCATGGTTTTGGTACCAGTAATTTGCCTGTGTGAGGACTTCTTGCAGGATGTTAGTGTTGTGGTGAGAGACTATGATAGCTGCCAATTTACAGTTATCTGAAATCCTGGTAAGTCAGAGGCCTTTGGCATTATATTTGACTTTTGTGAAGTGGCTGCAGAACTGGATTTTAACTTAGTACAGATCTCTGAGGTACCCCATTGGCGACTGGTCTCCTGGTGGAGGTGATATCACCAATCTAGAATTCTTGGGTCCTATCTGTGAGTCAGCTGGCAATCCAGTGAGTTATGTAAAGATTTATGCCTAGTTTGGTGAGTTTGTCAACAATACCTGAGAGGGGGATTATATCAAATGCCTTAGTCCTATCAAGGTAGATGGTATGTACTGTCTTCTGCTCATCTATTGGCTTGATGATCTTATCAAAAAAATCTACCAGGTTAGGTAGGCAAGACCTTCCCTTGACAAAGCCAAACTAAGATGGGTCCAGTGTCTGAGGGTTGCCAATGTACTATTTGATCATTTTTGTAATAATTCATTCTATGTCTTTGCATATTATACATATCAGACTGATGAGTCTCTAGTTTCCTGGGTCAGTTGATGGATCCCTTGTGAAGAAAGTTGACCATTGTAGTCCTCCATCGACTTGGTACATAACCTGTTTTAAGGCTGTAGTTTAAAAGTGCCACAAGTGGTCCTGAAAGGTCATGTTTGTTTAGGAAGCTACAAAGAATATTGCCATAGCCCACTGAGGCAGTGTTTTTAGACTTGTAAACATCACCAAGACCCTTTTCCTGCAGAAAGTTGGGAGGGGGAATATGCTAGATGGGATTTCACATGGGGTAATGGAGGAGTAGGGGCCTAAGGTTGGGGTGAATTGGTCAGCCAGCATATTTATCTCTCTTCTGGTTTAATTCCTGCAAGACTTTTTGGGTTTTAATATCTCAGTTGGATTAGACCCCATTCCAAAGTCAGGCTATGTTTAAAGTTCATGAAATTAGTATTGTTTCACTCGTTGATGTCAGCCAAAACTGCTCTTTACAGCACAAACAATGTGGCCAGAACTGACACCTTCTACAATTCATACAGAGTTATATGTACTGGTAACTTATCTAAACATGGCTGTAAATTATTTTTTATGAGACCCATTACTTCTACTACGACTGGAACTGTCTGGGTATCTTTCTTCCACATTGTTCTCATTTCTGCCTGCAAATCTTGTATTTTATGACATTGTATCTCTCTCTGTACATGAGATCAACTGGTGCAGCAATTTCAATCGATGCTACATTTCTCTTTTTTCATGGACTACTATATCTGGTTTTCTTGCATATATTTTTTGAATTGTTTATAATGCATGATCCTGTGTGATGTACACTTCATCATATTGCATTATGCATTGTGGTTGTTATTTCCAATGTTTTTAACTACTTATATATTGTAGTGTTTGCACAATCCCCAGTGAAACAATCTTGCCACATTATTGTGCCTTCCAGTGTACAGGCCATCTGCCATGAGAATATCACACACAGCAAGAAGGTGTATGACTGTTTCCAATTCTTTTTTTACAAAAACTTACATTTCTCTGTTTCTCCCAAGTGTTCAGTGGACTTTGTAAACCAGCTTTATTTATTATTTGCTAACTGGGAAAGTCCGACTTGGAATGAAGCCCATTTTCAGCAGAGGCCAGGGGGAGAAATGATCCAAATGCATGTCTTTGTAATGTGGGAGGAAACCCATACGAATGTAGGGAGGACATGCAGACTACACACAGAAGGCACCCCAGCCAAGAATTGAACTGGAGAACCTCTTGCTGTGAGGCGACAACACTACTGCTGCACTACTGCGTCATCTTGTATATAGTCCACTCTCCAGTGTTGCCATCATTAACTGTTCATTCTTTGGTTTCAACTCACAAATCCGTTACCATTTCAGCATCAAATCTTGATCAACATGAGACTGTTCCACAAGATCTCTATATTTTCCACTACATTTATGGCTTTTCGCATTTATTTATGTCTCATCTGATCATTCTTCTTATATTCTTTCTTTTATTTTTTGGCATATTCAGGTGCAGTCTGATTTTTATCTACTTCTGGTTTGATTACCATTCCTGCTTGCCACCTGAATGCCTCTGCTAAACTGAACAGAGAGGTCACCTCTGACTTTCTGTCCTCTGTTTGTAAAACTTTTACTATGTTTCTGATGAGGTCAGCAGATATGTATGCAGTCCCATGATCATAGATCTATACATGCATTCAATTTCAAGGAGGCCCATACCTCCTTCAGAAAGTGGAATATATAATCCTGGCATATACTGATTTTTATATGTCATTTGATAAACATGAAACATTATTTGTTTTTCTGTCCAACTGATCCAATACCTTTTGGAGCAATTAAAATGCACCAAAACTGTAAGTAAGAGAAAATTGGTTGATAGCATGGACTTTATTCCTCGATGTCAAAGCTGTTTTCAATATTAGTTTTAGTCTTCTGAAGTATTCCTTACTGGGTTTCACATGCATTTGTTCATGTTTTATTGCCAGTATTTCATCAGTTCCCAAATATTTACACACTCCCTCCTGCTCAAGTTCCTTTATATCACATTCCTGTCCCAGATTGATATTTTCTTGGTGCTGCAACTTTCCTGCTTTAAATGTTGCTTTTTGACATTTATCAAGACTAAAGGACATTCTTATATCATCTGGGAATATTTTGCCCACTTGTAGTTGTACTCTCAATATCTCATCTAATGAACTATACAGTTTTAAGTTGCCCACAAAAAATAGATGAGAAATCTTTAAGCAAGGTTATTTTCTGTGAGCCAAATTATAACTAAGACCTAATCTCAATATATCATCTAATGAACTATACAGTTTTAAGTTGCCCACAAAAAATAGATGAGAAATCTTTAAGCAAGGTTGTTTTCTGTGAGCCAAATTATAACTAAGACCTAATCTGTTACGTAAACAGCTTAACAGGTTAAGGGCAAGACAAAACAACAGCACTTAGAAAGACTCACCCGGGAATATCCCCTTTTGAATTTTTATCCCTGGGATAATAATTTGCCCTTTGTAATGACTTAATTGCAAAGTGGATTGCCAATATTTCTTGGTCACTATAATGTAATTGATTGATGTAGGATGCATCTTATACACATGTAAGCACTCTTATACACAAATCTGGGATGCTGTCAAATGCTTTTTTGTAATCTTGCCATGCCATACTTTGGTTCTTCCCCTTCTTACAATTCCTCATCATGGTTTTATTTAGCAATAAATGATCCTCTATTACATATGACCTTCTTTTGTTATCTTTTTGCTGTTTTGCCATAATTGAATTTTTGGTACTTACGTAATATCGCAACCACCTTTTTGCGGTAATGCTAGTTGCTTCTGTTTAGGTGAAGAAATAGTAATAAACTTTTATAAAGTTTAAGAACATGTTTTCTGTAAAGTTTTTAAGTTTTAGGAATGCCATTCAAACTGCTGAGAAAATAAGTGTTGAAAATAGGTTTCCCATTTTATCGCTAGCAACTCATGTCATTTAAGCATGTCCCATACTACTTCATATGCATTCCTTTTCTCGTGCCATCAAATGTTGTCAAAGCAATCCACATCTTCTCTGCTTTGTACGCAGAAAAGCATTACAACACCAACTAAACAATCCATATCTCTAGAGCCATAACATATACTAAAAATCAATGCAATTAAAACAGACATTGCACTAAAAAAAGAAGCATCAGTACATAAAAGCAAAGCAGTACTGTCTACTTATAACAACGTTTGCTAAAGTATGTTTCATTTTTCCTAACAACCTTTCATTATATTGTTTGCAAAAGTTTAACCATTAAATACTTCACCTAAATTAAATTGCACATGTCCCATTTACTCTATACTGTTTAAAAAAGTTTAACCATGAAATACTTTACCTAAATTACTTTGCATGTGCTCCGTTTTTTTTCTTTTCAACTAAAACATTCAGTTAAAATAAGGTAAATGTGAAGAATAATCCTTCTCACTTGTGTCTCATTTCTTCTTTTAAGTTGTTGTTGTGTCTTTCGACTTTCCCGGTTAAGGGTCGCCACAGCGGAACTCCAGTCCACTAATGATTGGCAGTAGATTTTTATGTGCCAAGTTGCCAGCTCTGATGCACAATCTTCAACGAAGGTATGCCCATTCACGCATGTCTCCACACAGAAAACGCTCTAGCTGAGAATCAAACAGGATAACATCATTTCTTCTTTTAAGTAATAAGTCCAAAAGTAACAAGGTAAAGCTGAAAAATAAATCTCTGGAAAGCTCCTCACATCATACATTAAGTCCCACAGTCCTTTCAGGCCACCATATTTAAACATACAACCACTGTTATCGCTGAATTAAACGCTCAAAGTCTTTACACCACACTGCCCACAACTCTTAAAATTGTACGTACTAATCGTTTATAAAAAGCACCACCAATATCCCAGCACACTTTATAACTGTTTACCCTTCCCTCTTACACTTCATTTTTGTTATTCAAGTAAACGTCAAAAACATATACCGTATCGCAAAATGTGGTTGGGATAATAAGCAAGTACCGAATTTTCTTCTAAATGACTTTAAACTCTGTCTGTATCAATTGTAGTATATAGTTTGCACATTGATGGAAGGCAAGTTATTGGTACATAGTTTTTAGGATGGCTTACAGATTTAGTCTTAAGGAGGAGTATTTTTCCTGTTGTTAACCATGTTAGTGTTTGTTCGGGATGTGCATATAAGTAGTTCTTACTCAAGGTTAAATCTTTCTGTAAAGATGTTAATACATTTAGCCTGACATTGCATATTACATTTGCGTCTGGGATTTTCTAGTTAGGAACTTTTCTTAATTTTGTTCCAATTGCTCTGGCTGTTACTTTATCCCATTTCATATCCACTACATTTGAACTCCTTACTGTTTCTTTTAATTTTTCTATCCATTTAGCACCTTTGTTATGTTCCACAGGGTACTGATAAATATTTCTCAAATTTTTCTTTTTTTTTTTGGTGGTGTTTCTATTTCTTTGTTTCTCAGTTCTCTACTTTTTTAGTAGTAAAGATATTAGCATAAGCAAAAAACGTAGAACATATGCAGATAAATGTAACAGAAAAATACAGAATAAGCAGTTCATTGATGACCAAATACATTTTTTAGAGAACTGAAAGTCCTTAAGAAACATGTGAAGGGACTTGTTATGAAGGATGTTTTAAAAGATCTTTAAAAAATGTTACAAAATGATGCTTAAAATGTTGTTAATATTCATGTGATATATTTTTATTGCACATTTTATTTTAAACAATTTTAGAAAAAAGTTTTAAAAAAAGTTTATATCTAGAAATAAGTTAGTATAAGAGAGTAAATGGGTTCTTTAGGTAACGTTTAAGTAACCTGTTATTTGTAATAATTCCATGGCTCTTTGTAAAAGGGCTATAGAAGGAAAGGGTTACTAGGATGGAGTAAAGTGGAAGGCAAATGTGACTGGTACATATTTTAACTAATTAAGGAATTTTGTGCAACAAATTAATATTTAATTGGGGCTGTTTCAAATGTTTGGTTATCTGAAGAAGTAACACTACAAGTGAGACAAAAAGTGTGGTTTTCAAGCGTTGTGTCTTACTGGTTCTAACAACAGCAGTTGGAGTTTCAAGGTTTATTTATTTATTTTCTTTTTTCCAAGTTGTGGTGTACCTTACGGGTCATTGCAGCATTCATATGTGTCTCCATTTGTAGTGGGATAACCTTTTTTTTTTCTCTGCAGTCCTCCATTTATTGTGTTAGTGATGCCATTCATGAACTGTTTTACTTATTTTAGGTGTGCATCTGTTGCACATGACTTTCATTTGCATATGTCATATGGTATTATATTATGGTGGCAAACTACTTTTTGACTGCCATCAAGAAAACTTTCTGCAGTGTGCCTATCAGATACAGAAGCACTCATCCAGCAACTCTTTTTGTGAGTTAAGTTCAGATTTTAGCAATCTATGTAGGAATGAGTGCAAGTTGTGAAGCAGTGAAACAGGACATGCATGTGTGACAATGATTATAACAGTCATAAAATCATAATGTACCAAGCTGGAGATCAAGCATCAAGTGTAAACCTCATCACTGCCATGGAGGATATGTAGCACTCACTTTTATCTACATATGTTAACCCTAACTTCTTTTACACAGAAACTGTTTTACACTGAGCCTAAGCCTGCTGTATTACCTTGAACTCAAAAGCCAGATCCATTGATATTCTAAATGTCCCAGAGATATATATACATGACTATGGTACTTCAGGTGGACTGAAGGAAGCATGTCTCCAGAAAAAGCTGATGGTGTACATGGAAATGGCTGAATTACAACAGGTGAACCCCTGCAGGACTATGTTGTTAGTATGTTAGTGCAAAGTGTGGTGGCACAATGTACCCATCTATATGATGCAGGTGTTCAGATAAAATGCTAAAGTGTGCAGGCAGCTGCATTGTGAGAACTGGTGTCTGCTGTTCCATCAACCCCTTAATGTCACTGAAGAATGCGAAATAGCCAAATAAACAAAAATCCATTATAACACAGCAATAGCGTATACTTATTTATTATCCGCTTTCGTACAAAACTTCATCAGAATAAAAAACAAGTGCCAAGCTCCTTATAACACAGCAATAGCGTATACTTATTTATTATCCGCTTTCGTACAAAACTTCATCAGAATAAAAAACAAGTGCCAAGCTCCTTATAACACAGCAGTGTTATTTTGTCGCCTCTCACTTGCTTTACCTGGATTTTTGTTCACTGAAGAATGCACTCACCTGCAAGGGTGATGCATTACCACTGTGCCTACACAGATGTAGCCAGGGAAGACCACAGTTGTGTGTAGATTTGTACAATCCAGATTACTACAGTTTAGAAGATTTTTCCCCCTTAAAGTGTGAGAAAGGAGGTTTGAGGGCAGGGTACAGAAATGAGACCTGAATGGCTAAGGCAGGAAGGTGTGTCATGCCCCGGTTTACCTGTTTGGTGTGTTTTTTTCTTCTCTTCTCTTCAAGAGCTGGGATAGGAAGGGAGCAGACTGGGTACTGTGATACTGTCTGCAGGAAGTCCTACAAGTTGAGCCAGCTAGGCTTCTATTTGCTACAAATGTCTCCTGTTACTTTCAAACAGCTTAATTCTTGCCCTTGTATATAGTATTGACAACTGTGCATGACCAAGGCAATTGCTTCTGACTGACATTCTTCTAGATTCTTCATTACTTGCATTCTCACCTTATCTCCTTTCTGATGATTAGAAAGCAATTTTATTATTTCTTTCATAACAATATTTTTGTTTGCAACGTTATGGCCTTGCTATTATGCCGTGGTATTAGTATAATGTGGCAGTGGGTAACTTCCTTTTAATTCTTTTTGCATTTAACCAATTGAGTTGATAGCAATACTATTCCATGAAATAGTGTGTCACTGTATTTCAACATTTGCAAGAGAACAATCACTTTTACAAGTGCTTCTTTATTTCTTCATGTTATGAATTAATAGCCTGCAAAAATCATTCAACAGTCTTTGACGATTTGTTCCAAACTTATATTGACAGGGCAGTCACTGTGTTGCAGTGGTTAGCATTGGCACATCAAAGCAAGAGGTTTTCTGGTTCGATCCTTGATTGGGGTGCCTTCTGTGCGGAGTCTGCATGTCCTCCCTGTGGTCATGTGGGTTTCCTCTGGGTTGTCTGGTTTCCTCCCACATCCCAAAGACATGCTGTAGGTGGATTGGACACTCTAAATTGGTCCCAGGCGTGAGTGTGTCTGTGTGTGCCTTCTGTGGAAGGTTGGATGCCGGTCTGGTAATTCGGCACTGTAAAAACTCCACTGCCAATCATGAGCGGACAGGTGATCCGCCGTGGCGACCCCTAACTGGGAAAAGCTGAAAGAAGAAGTTCCAAACTCATATTGACTATCATCTATTTGGAAGACACTGGCTTCAAAAAATAATAATTTATAGCTGGTGGTTGTTTGACAAGATCCTTCAACAATACATTCTTATTGCAGTGGTGAATCCTTTGTCACCTCTGCTCTAGATTAATCATAAAAGTCACAGCGGTATCTTACAGGTTTAGCATGGACTTCAACAAATACTGTACCATTCCTAGAAATCCCATCAGTGTTTAGCTGTCTTCCCTGTTCTACATAAGTTAAATGCTACAAACTTTTTGATTATCTGACTTCAGGTCCTCTAGAGTTAGAAATAAACTAGATATTTTAAACTAGTCACACAAGTCTGACATCTATTCCTTTTGAGATTCAAATTACACTGTCTCAATTTGCCCAACATTTTAGTAATCCATATTCTTATTTAGTCTCCTCCTGTATCAGCAAATCATAACTTTTATTAAGTACAACATGCATATTCTGTAATTCAAGCAACTGCTTTCTGAAATACTTTGGTTGTGGTCAAACTATTTAAGGATCGCATGAGAAGTGTGTACCTTCTCAATGGCATATTGAGCAAATAAAACATTGAGCCTGCTTTACCTGGTTTAGTTTGCCAGAAGACTGGACTAGCACCTAAAAGAGAAATGTATTCGGCTCAGGGCATATATGATTTAGACAGTTAGCCAGAAAGCAGTATATATAGCTGTGTGCTCCGCACTTTAAATCAGACGAGAATAGCAAAAGTGTGAAAACTGAAAAATTGCTCTTATACGGAAAAACATATGTTTCGAATGCGTGCATAATTAAAAGTTAAAACAGGAAACTTCCATATCCATCAGGTGACAAAGATCTTGAAACATTAGCAATCGAGGTAACATTTCTGTGTGAGAAGAAAAAAAATTAAACAAATAGTGCAGCATAATACATATGTCAGAATTAATACTAAGTAGCAAGTATGTGCTTGAGTTTGTTGCAAATATTATAGATACATGATTAATATGTATAAAATGTAATATGTTAACATAAGATGTCTTCTGAACTAAACTGTCAGGCAAGATACAAGCCCATGTTTAGGGTCGTGCTGATTTCTGTACAGACGTGTTGCTTATTTGAACAAGTGTCCAAACTTTTGAAGAATTCCGTGTAGGTAAATGTTAAGAAAGATTATAAGAAAGGGAATACAATCACCTTTATGATACGAGAAATCAAAATGATTATAGCATTCTGTTTGAGTTTCATTAAAATGTTCGAATTTCATTGGCTTTAAGTTTTATATATTAGGTATGTTTTACCAGGAAATCAGAGATGGGACATAAGTTTGCCACTTGAAACAGAAAAAAATGTCTCTACCAGGTAATTTTAAAAGCCATTTAAGTTCCTGTTGTATATGAGCCTGTCTGTATATAGCTAATACTAAAGCAATATAATATATCAATGATGTTTTAATAGTTGACTGGACAACTGATTATGATGCCATTACATTTATTTTCCATTTAAATGAATATTTGGTATAATCTATAACTTATTCGATGAGAAGATCATATACAAAAGCACATACATATTACTTTTATAAATGAGTCACTGATTTTATTGCTTTCTGTTATTAATCTATTATTGTGAATAATCTGGCCATCAATGTTGCTGAAAATGTTAGATGTTTGGGGTTTAAGTTAATTATAAGGTATATACATGTGATTCATTTGATGGCAGGCACAAAGCCATAGCAATAGTGCTGCATATACAATAAAGAAAAAAAGGGAATGCAGTGTATGCCATCTTTGTAATTTTATCAGTCTCCTTTTATCAAGTGTAGAAAAGAGTCAAGCTAAGGAATAAGGTGTTTAAAAATCAAGTCTTTTGAGTTGGAAATGAGATCAGAGATGAAAGTCCCCCAAACAGCATGGGATCCTGTATCTTGCCTGACAGTTTACTTCAGAAGACAAAGACCATGAGCTGCAACCAAACTTTAACCAGTACTCCAGCACCTTCTGTCTGTATTTGCCTACAGTGTGACTATGAGCAAGTTATTTAGCCAGACAGTGTTTTCAGGTTGATAATGAAAAGAAGCTTGTACTGGGTAGGTTAACCCTCTTAACAAATGAATACAATAAAAGTATAAAAAGGCATACAATGGTGAGGCAACAGACATGTGTGAATGGGATGCTGCGAAATAGTTCAACAGCAGTTTGCTCCATTTTTCTAGGTGTGGTCTTGGATGGGAGATGAACAGATGGGACTGACTGACATTTAATGTTCAGAAGCAGTATTACCTTTATGACAGTAAATCTTAGTATGAGTTATATAGAATGAACAATACATTGCTATACAACTTGCTCAATAAGCTAGTTAACAAACTTTTTTTGTTCTTATTTCTTTTTTCAACCTATATGATGCTGCCTCTGAGTTCTGATATCAGTAGTGAAGTACAATTGTACAAATTCATTTTAACATAGTTGTATGTTAAGTTCACCAATTAAGAAACACAGTTTGTTACACATAAAATCGGTGGTCTGTAATTAATTGGCAAGATTTCAGTCTTAGGTGTATTATTCATATAGCATGCTATGGAACCATAACATTTAATTTGGGTCTGTAGAGAGACATGTAAATCATCAGCAAAAAGGAACATTATCTTGCAGTAGACAGGTAACATGGTAATCTACAATAAATCTTATCAATTAGGACAAGAACATTTCATCAGTGCAAACAACTAAATTGAATGTGGACCATCATTTTGGTGCCCTTGCCAGAAAAAAAATCTAAAATTTAATGGCCTGTCTTAATATAAGAAGTAAAGTGACAAAAATGTTCATTTCAGTCTATATTACTGGGGAGGAAAGCTTAAAAGCTTTCAAAACATCAATAAAATTGTACAGAAAAAAGCATTCTCCGAGGAAAACAAAAAATGTATAAACCAACACATCGCGTGGAACCAGACCGAATACGAAAAGAAGAGTCCAAAGTAAAATTCTTCCTTTATTCACAGACACAAAATAAGTCAAGCATTTTTGTCCGCCATACTACAAGACTTTATCAAAACAGTTAACATCCAGTCACAAAGTGCTTTTATCCTTGAATCAATTAACAGCAATTAAGTACTTAAATAATTCAATTATCTAATAAAAGTGTTCATGAACTTTTAAAACATTCAAGTAGTCATTCTAAAATCACAATATAGTAGTTGTTACCATTTTAAATGAAAATAATTATTATTAATGAATATTAAATAATTATTAATATGAATGCAAAACAAACATATGTTGTTCAAAAACTTTCTGTAAAAACTTTCACAGTTCATAGTTTAGTCACTCTTTCTTTAAGTATAGGTAGAAGGGAAACATGGTCATTCAGACCTGGAGGGTGGGTGGCATTTAACAAAATCTGCCATCTATACTCACTTTTATATATGTTATTTGACCAGCCCCCCCCAATATCTTTCATAATAATTTCCAAGATACCAAAACAAAATCCTTGTCTAACCCCACAAGACAGTGTATGCTTATATAACACATTGTTAGTATTGTGTGTCTCAATAGCATATCAATGTTCATATATTCTTTTACGTAGGGATTGTTCCACACCTAGAACATGTAACAGTCTTGGCAAATAACTATATATACAAACCCACTGCTATCACAGTTCCCTTTTTTCAAGTAAATCTTTCTCTGGGGGTCACCTACCATTAATTCCTTACCTGTGTAAATATAGGGACAGTACTTGCATAAACCACAATTAGTTGTACCTCCTTGGGTGGGTTGTTGTTGGATGGGATGTTGAAACAAATATTTCAAGTTATGTCCCACCTTAGTTGTAAATGGTGGTTTTTCTCCCAGTTTGTTACTTAACTCTTGGTTACATTGAAATATTAACCAGTCATGAATCAAAATATCCTTGACTTTACCAGCAAAAGTTCTAAATTGTGTAACGATAGTGTTGGTGTATTCCTGTTTTTTATTATTGTTGGGTCTCCCCATCCTACTTGTGGTTGTATCTTGACCTAAAATGGAACAAAATTGTTTCCCCACCCCCTCAGAATTTCATCAGCCAAATTGTAAACTATTTTTGGGGGGGTATCCTCTGGCCAGAAACATAGAACTCAAATGTCCTAGTTCTAATTTAAAATCTATAATAGTGGAGCACATTCTGGCTCCTCAGATCATCTGGCCTCTTACTAGGTTTCTTTTGATGTAATATGGGTAGTTACTTTCAAATGCCAAAAAACAGTTTGAATATGTGGACTTGCGAAAGACCTTGGATGTAAACCCTTGTGTTTCATAGTTCTTTTTAATGGTGACATCCAGGTAGTTAATTTCTGTAGCATGGAAATTGTAAGTGAACTTAAAATATTCACAAATGTTGTTTATGTATTCACAAACATTTTTTACCACTTTTTCTTCCCTTTTCCATAAAACAAAAATATCATCCAGGTAACGCAAGTAAACAAACCACCCTTCTTCAAAATCTGAGTTGAAAATGTATCTCCTTTCCCATGCTGCTACCACTAAGTTGGCATACATTGGGGCACAGCTTGACCCTATGGCAACACCTCTTAGCTGCCTGAAAAATTCACTTTCAAAACTAAAGTAGTTGTGCTGTAAAATAGTCTCCATAGCATCAATATTAAAATTGGAAAGAGACCCCCTCAATGTAGTATATTCTAATAAAGCCTCTGAAAATAATTCCTATCCTATTTCATGTGGTATGGACCTAAATAAGTCTACTACATCTATAGTAGAAAATCTGTTAGATTCTAAGAAATATTCTTGTTTAATTCTTCCAAGGAAGTCCCATGAATCTGTTAAAACATGTTTAATAGGAATTAATGTATCTTTCAATAAACGGTCAATAAAGACCCCCATTGAGTCAGTAGAACTCTTATGTGCTGCTATAATGAGATGGTATGGTGGGTGAAAAATATCTTTATGCACTTTTGGAATTCTGAAGGCAGTGGGGATGTATGGGTGGTCATTAAACAAAAATCTAAAAGTTTGTTCATTAATCACACCCTGGAATAAACTGTCTTCCAGGAATATCATTAGCTTTTTATGAGCTATGTCTATTTCACCTCTGGAAACTATTTCATAGTGATCTCTGTCATAGAGTGTGTTTGCTACATCATTCACATAGTCTTCTTTTTCCACCAAAATCACCCACCCCCTTTATCAGGTCTCATCACCCTGTATCAATCTAAATCTCTTAGTTTTTTTCCATTCTAAGGCTTCCTCTCCTGTGAGGTTAAAAGTTTTATTTTTATACAAATAATAGGCTTAATAGAGTTCCTTTGTACATTTTCTTTCAATATCCACCAAAGTAGGAAGTATAGGTGGGTTATATAAGTTTTTTTTCTTGACTCTATTACCTACTGGGGTTCTTTCTGCCTCTTGTTTACATTGCAGTTGAAAATTCAACTTCCTAATATAAATTTTAAGTTCTGTGAGTACATCCACTACATCTACTTTACTCCCAGGTACAAATGTAAACCCTTTCATAAAAAGAGAGAAATGTGCCTCAGTGATTTCCATTACTGTGTAATTATAAACATGGAACCCTTGAGAACAAAGTAATTTCCCCTTAAATGGTGAAATACAGGGTTGTATCTGTGTACTTAAATCCAGTACCTGTTCCCCTTCCTGTTTTTCCAAAACTGTCTTTGACCTTTGGGCTCTTGTCCTCTTGGTGACTGCAGTCACCCTAAAAAATATTATTGTTTTGGTTTCTGCTCCTATTCAGAATTCTTTCTGACCTACTTGGAAGAGGGAAATCTTGCTCAAAAACTTCATCTGTCTCACCTTCATATAAGGTTCATAGGTTATTACTAAGCTAACTTCCCTTGCGAGTCATTTTAAGCCTAGCCAATTATCCATTGTGAGGCTCAAACCCTACACCTTGGGTTTGTAAGGCAAATACCTTAGGCATTAAGCCACCCACCCAACCATAACTCTGTCTTAGTTATTAGACTCATTTCTCTCATCATATTGGCCTATCCTAACTTCTGCATCTTGCCTATTTTGTTTAAAAAGGGGGGGGGGGGGTCATAATAACTTTTTGGAAGTGGGTATGCCTCCTTGTGCTGATAGTCAAGTTCATCCCGCCTTAGTTTCTCTTGTTTTCTTAACACATTTTCTTTAACTTGTTGTTCAATTCTGTTAAAATATTATAATATTTCACTTCAAAATTCATAAAACAATCATCCTCCACAATATTTTGATTAACACATTAATTTCATCCATTAACTTTTGAATTTTACTACTGTTAATTTTTATAATGAAATGCAACAGCTCTAAGCCAATACCAGTCAAACATGGCTAAAAGTTATTTAAAGTTCTTCCTGCCCTGCTTTAATGCCTTTTGGAAACTTATACATACGCAGTTCTTTGGATACTCTTTGGACCCAAATACATTCTGCCCAATAGGCATTGTCAATTTGTAGACTACGTACCTTGTTCATTCAAATGTATGCAAATGTGTGTGAATGTCCGTTGGTCTACTAACAGTCTCCTCTCTGTTAAAATTCAAGTGTCTATTGCTCCATTGTTCAAACTGCATTGTTCTGTTAGAATTAGTGTGCTTATTAAAGTTCCCCTGGCCACATGGAACACTGTTGGTTTTTGTTGAACAAGTTGGTCTCAGACTGACTACAGAAGCTTTTCCTGTTGAACTTGTGGATTGCATCTGCTGGTATTGTGATGCCATTAGTTTTATGAGATGAGTTAAATAACCCTCATCATTCACTGATGAAATCTCTAACAATTCCTGCACTGATGAAACTGGTGTAAAATTGTTCAGAGCAGTACTGTTGTCGGTATCCATGACAATGGTATCAATTAACTGTTGTGTCAGGCCTCAATAAAAGCAAGGCTGGTTTCCAAACATGCTCCAAAACACCAAATGCACAGAAAAAAGTGTTCTCCGTGGAGAAACAAAAACTGTATAATCTAACACACCTCATGGAACCAGGCCTGATACCAAAAGAAGAGTCCAAAGTAAAATTCTTCCGTTTATTCACAGCCAAAAAATAAGTCAAGCACATTCATCCACAACACTACAGGACTTTAGCAAAACAGTTAACATCTAGTCAAAAAGTGCTTTTATCCTTTAATTAATTAATAGCAATTAAGTAATTAAATAATTCAGTTATCCAATAAAAGTGTTCATGAACTTTTAAAACATTCAAGTAGTCATTCTAAAATCACAGTATAGTAGTTGTTTCCATTTTAAATGAAAATAATTATTATTAATGAACATTAAATAATTATTAATATGAATGCAAAACAAACATATGTTGATCACAAACTTTCTATAAAAACTTTCACAGTTCATAGTTTAGTCGCTCTTTCTTTAAGTATAGGTACAAGGGAAACATGGTCATTCAGACCTGGAGGGTGGGTGGCATTTAACAAAATCTGCCATCTATACTCACTGCTATGTATGTTATTTGACCAATCCCCCCTTATATCTTTCTTAATAATTTCCAAGATACCAAAATGAAATCCTTGCCTAACCCCACAATAGAGTGTATGCTTATATAATGCATTGTTAGTATTGTGTGTCTCAATAGCATATACATGTTCATATATTCTTTTACGTAGGGCTCTCTCTGTTTTCTCCTCATAGAATATGTAACAGTCTTGACAAATAACTATATATACTAACCCTCTGCTATCACAGTTCCCTTTTTTCAAGTAATCTTTCTTTGGAGGTCACCTACCATTAATTCCTTACCTGTGTAAATGTAGGGACAATACTTGCATAAACCACAACTAGTTGTACCTGCTTGGGTGGGTTGTTGTTGGATAGGATGTTCAAACAAAAATTTCAAGTTATGTCCCAGCTTAGTTGTAAATAGTGTTTTTTCTCCCAGTTTGTTTCTTAACTCTTGGTTACATTGTAATATTAACCAGTTGTGAGTCAAAATATCCTTGACTTTCCCATCAAAAGTTCCAAACTGTGTAACCATAGTGTTGAAGTATTCTTGTTATTTTATTATTGTTGGATCTCACCACCCTATTTGTGGTTGTATCTTGACCTAAAAGTGGAGCAAACTTGTTTCCCCACCCCCTCAGAATTTTGTCAGCCAAATTGTAAACCATTTTGGGGGGGGGGGTACCCTCTGCCCAGAAACATCAAACTCAAATTTCCTAGTTCTAATTTAAAATCTGTAATAGTGGAGCACATTCTGGCTCTTTAGATCATCTGGCCTCTAACTAGGTTTTTTTTCATAGTTTAGTACTAGGCTATCTGCCCTAGGGCATTTATAAGCCTAGCCATAGTGTATGTGGCTTTCACCACCCCATGTAATGGTACAAAAGTATAGATTTAGTTTACTGTGCCTCTGTCTAGCAGTGACACAGAGATGACCCCCGGGGTAAACCTACGATCTCCCATCCACTCATCAAGATTTCTCTTGAAGAGAGTCAGTGAGGGGCTCTGCTGTTCCAGAGTGTGGGAAGCCTCTGAGTTATGAATCTGTCCCTCCAGCATGTCCTATTCATATTTGTGCTGAGGTTTAGATCTTTAGCTCTCCTGGTTCTGATGGATTTGGATTTTTTGAGATGGAGCATGTCCATCAATTCCTGATTGGACATGGCCTTGTATGTCAGGCATAGATCACCTCTGAGTAGGCGGTATGCTACTGAATAGAGCTGGAGTTTCTTTAGTCTGGCAGCATATGACATATGTTGGAGACCCTTGATCCTCTTGGTGAGGTACTTTTGGGGTCTCTCCAGCTGCTGCAGGTGCTGGGTGAGGTACATACCAAATGGGGCATTGTACTCAATCATGGGTCTGATAAGGGAGGAGTGTAGGGGTGCAATGACCTCCTTTGATCTGGATGTGAATCCCTTCATGATAAGGTGGGCAAGGTAGAAGGTCTTTCTAACCATTTTGGCAACGTGGGTGTCGAATGAGAGGTCACTGTCAACTTGGGTCCCCAGGTCTCTGATTACATTTTCCATACTCAATAGGTTACTGCCTATGTGATAATTTGTGGGTACTTTGTTTTTCCCAAAGGGGATGACTATACATTTTTTGGCATTTAGTTTAAGGCCATGACTTTGGCACTAGTTGTCCGTCTCAGTGAGGCCTTTTTGTAGGATGCATGTGTCAGCTGGTGTATCGACTATGGCGCCTAGTTTGCAGTCATCTGCGAACTTTGTCAGCCACAACCCTCCCGTGTTTGCTTTCACATCTGAGAAATAAATGCCGAACAATAGGGGTCCCAGGACAGAGTCCTGTGGGACACCACTTGTGACTGGCTTTGAGTCTGACATAGCTCCAGCGATTTTGACTTTATGGGTTCTGTCCTTTAGCCAGTTTGCAACCCATCTTGTGACATATGGGTTTACATTTAAGCTGTTAAGCTTGTCTATGATGCCTGAGTGGGATATTGTGTCGAAGGCTTTAGCCAAGTCCAGGTAGGCTGTATGGACTGCTTTGCCCTCATCAATGGCTCTAGTGACTGTTTCAAAAAAGTCAACCAGGTTCAAAAGGCAGGATCTGCCCTTTACAAAGCCGAACTGGGTAGGATCAAGTGTAAGTAGGTCCCCGATGTCTCTGCTTATGAGTTCTATAATGATTCTTTCCATAGCTTTGCAGACCAGGCTGGTTAAGCTTATGGGGCGGTAGTTTCCAGGGTCTGTAGAGGAGCCTCCTTTGTGGAGTGGGACCACTGTTGCTGTATGCCAGTGTTCAGATAGAGTGTTCAGATACATATCCTGTAGTAAGGCTAAGGTTAAACAGCATTTTTATGTGCGGGTTTAGCTCCTCTTGGAGATTACATAGCACGTAACCCGGGATACCGTCAGGTCCCATAGATGCTGTGTTTTTAGCTTTGCTGAGAGCGGCTCTCACCTGGACATCTCAGATTACAGGGAGGTTACATTCAGCTGGGATAACTATTTCTTCTTTTGGAGGTGAGGGAGGGGAGAAGTTTGCACTGAACCTGTCTGCCAGTATGTTGGCAATATCTGTGGGTTCAGTGTATTTTTTGTCGTTATGAACTAACTCTGAGC
This sequence comes from Protopterus annectens, assembly GCF_019279795.1. Classification (NCBI taxonomy): domain Eukaryota; kingdom Metazoa; phylum Chordata; order Ceratodontiformes; family Protopteridae; genus Protopterus; species Protopterus annectens. The sequence continues at coordinate 801,429,948 of NC_056729.1, forward strand.
ATATCTAAGGGTTTCTGCACAGGTTTCTAACATAGCTGAAGAAGGCCTTATGGTTATCTTTAGTGTCCTTAGCGATTTTTCTCTCAAAGTTGGCCTTGGATGTTTTTATGAGTGAACGTAGTTTTTTGCTAGTGCTGGTCAGAGATGCCTTCCCTTTATGGGATTTTGCTCTGTCTTGCTGTATCTTCCTTCTTTTGTTATACAGTTTGTTTATGGCTGGGGTCCACCAGACAGGATGCCTGCCCTTGGTGGAGACGGTCTTGGTTTTATTTGGGATTGCATGATCCATGCATTCTTGGAGATGTCCGTAGAAAGCATTTGTGAAGGACTCAGCATTGTGGGATGTGGTTTCCTCTGGCCCAGGGGGCTTAAAGGATACCATCTCAGTCTTGAGAAGTGTAAAGTCGGCCTTTGAGAAGTTTCTCAATGTAGTATTTTGTGCTGGGGGTGGAGGTGGGATATGAATATCCAGGGTGATTAGTTTGTGGTCAGATCTCAGTAGTGAGGGGTATACTTCCGGTGTGGAGCATTTTGTCCCCATGTTTGTGATGATCAGGTCTAGTATATGTTCTCCCCTTGTGGGAGAGGTGACTAGCTGTTCCATTACTTTCGAGTTAATGAATTCCAGGAACCTTTGGGCTAGGGTGTTAGGGCTAGAATAATGCACCCAGTCTATGTTAGGGTAGTTGAAGTCTCCCAATATGATGGTATTAGGTGAGACATTCATATCCTCCAATGTGTTCAGGAAGGCTGGATGGGGTTCCTGAGATTGGGAGGGTGGTCTGTAACATGCTACCAGTTGTATAGCAGTTTTGCCTATAGTTAGTAGCACCTGGATGGTCTCCGATGCTTCATGTGTTGCCACTAACCTGGAGGTGTGGGTGTCCTTGATGAATATGGACACTCCCCCTCCCTTTGTGGTTCGGCCTGAGTTCTAGGGCTTAAATGCATGATACAAGGTATAGCCTGGTAGAGCTGGGGTGCTCTCAGGAGCCTTGAACCAGGTTTCAGTTACTGCACAGACATCAATGCTCTCCATACTGAGTAGTGCTTCGAGAGCCTGCATCTTGAGATTTAGACTTCTGGCATTGAGCAGCATTACCCTTAATTTTTTTCCATTTTTGTTTTCTAAGGAGGTGGGTTTGTCTTTTGAGCCTTGCCTAAAAAAGGCACTATGGGGGTGGCAAGAGCCTTAGCCAATATCCGGAAGCCCAGTAGTGACAGGTGCAAGCCGTCCCTTGTGAAGCAGCATGGCTTGTCCAGCATGTCATCCCAAGCAGACAGACATTGGATCCCCCTAGAATGACACCAGTAATTGAGGCAATTATTAAAGCTGATCATCCTGTCCTTGTATTGTGGCATCATTCTTGGTGAGGGCAAGATGCTGCTCAGGGTCAGGGTCATACCAGCCTGAGCTACATAATAAGAGAGCTCCTCTATGTCTCTTTTCATGTAGTCCAGGGAGGTATGTCTCAGGTCATTAACGCCGGCATGGACAATGACAGAGTCATATTTGTACTTGCTATGGAGTGACCTGAGTGCATGTGTTATGTGGCGAATCCTAGCTCCCAACAGGCAGCTCACCATTACCCTCTCCTTGTTCAGCCTGGTAAGCGGAACGTCAGTGTGTCTGACTATAGAGTCACCAATTACTAGTGTATCAGGCATGATGTTTGGCCTTAAGGGCTGTGATTGTTTGACACACTGCTTTATTGAAGTATGTGTTTCATGTGTTATGTTTTGAGATGTTGGATTTTTGGGTGTCTGCTTTGGGAGCCTCTGTTGTTTTGGTAAGTTTTTTATTAGAGCCTCCGAGTATGTTTTTGTGTTATTATGTGTTTGGGTTGCAATTGTGGTAGGTCTATGTGGGACTGGGTTTGCTGTGTGTGTGGTTTCCTTCTCCTGTCTGGTCTTGCCAGTCCTGAGTTGAGAGAGTTCAGCCTCCAGTTTGGCTATATAGTTGCATCTCTCACATGTATTTGTGTTTGTTGGGAGGAGGAGAGGGTTGTCTGTGTACATGAGACAATTGTAGCATTATCTCAAGATTCCCGGATTAACCAGCTGAACCGGAGAGGATGCCAGTGATCCACCACTCTACATGCTAGAATAGTATAAGGGGGTGCTGTGCCTTAAGGGAAGTTGGTATTCACAGGGGTGGTAGGTGGATGTAGTGCTTACTTTGGTTTGAGAATGCTTACTTAGAAGAGAGGTTTTGAGAACAAGTGCTAGGCTTATAATATAGCAAGGAGACTGATAATTCTAAGAGTAAAGCTTACTTAAGGGAAAATTTGAAGAGCAGACTTGGCGGAGCCAGAAAAAGTTTAACCATGTTTACCCGGCGCTGCGCTATGCGCACAATCGCGCAAAGCCGCGCAAATTTGGATTTTAAACAGGGAACTTCAAAAGAGCTGGAAATGGTCCAAAACAATGAATTACTACAAGCTCTTGTGCTGAGGTCACTCCTTCAGGGACAGATAGGCTGCTCAAGGCTCCCCACTCCCACTGGTAAGCAAAGAAACTTCCTTCTATCCAAGTAAGGCAATGGACAACACAGGAACTACACCACAGCCCAGAATACAGCAAAGCCTGCATACTGGTCTAAACTAGTCGAGGAGAGGCGGGAAAACAAGGATATTTTTTTTTTTTTTTTTTTTTTTTTTTTGTGATAGAAAGTACACAGAAATGCAGGAAACAGTAATAAATCAGTTACACAGGCTAGCACACTTTAGTGGGCAGCCTCAACAGTTAAATTTAACAAACAAACAAGCAAACTTTCAACCAATTTTCGATCAAATGTAACTTTAAGTACAGATAATATATAATGCAACAAACAGCTAAAAAAACTGTTTAAGCTTGTTCAAAGTAAGCAAGAGAAGGTATTTTAGGTAAAAAACAGCAAAAAATACTTAACTCAGGAAAGTAGTCACTTTTCTCAGTTCTCTGTTGCTAGGACCACTCTGCAGAACCACAAGGAGCTGTTTCTGAGTATTATAGCCAGAAAAAACGCTCAGAAGTGGATTTTAAACAGGGAAATTCAAAAGAGCTGGAAATGGTCCAAAACAACCAATTACTACAAGCTCTTGTGCTGAGGTAACTCCTTCAGGGACAGATAGGCTGCTTAAGGCTCCCCACTCCCACTGGTGAGCAAAGAAACTTCCTTCTATTCAAATAAGGCAATGGACAACACAGGAACTAAACCGCAGCCCAGAATACAGCAAAGCCTGTATACTGGTCTAAACTAGTCGAGGAGAGGCGGGAAAACAAGGATTTTTTTTGTTTTTTTTGTTTTTGTGATAGAAAGTACACAGAAATGCAGGAAACAGTAATAAATCAGTTACACAACCTAGCATACTTTAGTGGGCAGCCTCAACAGTTAAATTTAACAAACAAACAAACTTTCGACCAATTTTCGACCAAATGTAACTTTAAGTGCAGATAATATATAATGCAACAAACAGCTAAAAAACAGTTTAAGCTTGTTCAGAGTAAGCAAGAGAAGGTATTTTAGGTAAAAAAACAGCAAAAAATACTTAAATCAGGAAAGTAGTCGCTTTTCTCAGTTCTCTGTTGCTAGGACCATTCTGCAGGACCACGAGGAGCTGTTTCTGTGTAGTATAGCCAGAAAAAATGCTCAGAAGCGGATTTTAAACAGGGAACTTCAAAAGAGCTGGAAATGGTCCAAAACAACCAATTACTACAAGCTCTTGTGCTGAGGTCACTCCTTCAGGGACAGATAGGCTGCTCAAGGCTCCCCACTCCCACTGGTGAGCAAAGAAACTTCCTTCTATCCAAGTAAGGCAATGGACAACACAGGAACTACACCACAGCCCAGAATACAGCAAAGCCTGTATACTGGTCTAAACTAGTCGAGGAGAGGCGGGAAAACAAGGATTTTTTTTGGTTTTGTGATAGAAAGTACACAGAAATGCAGGAAACAGTAATAAATCAGTTACACAGGCTAACTCACTTTAGTGGGCAGCCTCAACAGTTAAATGTAACAAACAAACAAACTTTTGACCAATTTTTGACCAAATGTAATTTTAAGTGCAGATAATATATAATGCAACAAACAGCTAAAAAAACAGTTTAAGCTTGTTCAAAGTAAGCAAGAGAAGGTGTTTTAGGTAAAAAAACAGCAAAAAATACTTAAATCAGGAAAGTAGTCGCTTTTCTCAGTTCTCTGTTGCTAAGACCACTCTGCAGGACCACGAGGAGTTGTTTCTGAGTAGTATGGGTGGTTACTTTCAAATGCCAAAAAAACTGTTTGAATATGTGGACTTGCGAAAGACCTTGGATGTAAACCCTTGTGTTTCATAGTTCTTTTTAATGGTGGCATCCAGGTAGTTAATTTCTATAGCATGGAAATTGTAAGTGAACTTAAAATATTCACAAATGCTGTTTATGTATTCACAAACATTTTTACCACTTTTTCTTTATCATCCAGGAAACGCATGTAAACAAACCACCCTTCTTCAAATCCCGAGTTAAAAATGTATCTCCTTTCCCATGCTGCTACCACTAAGTTGGTATACATTGGAGCACAGCTTGACCCCATGGCAACACGTCTTAGCTGCCTGAAAAAATTCACTTTCAAAACTAAAGTAGTTGTGCTGTAAAATAGCCTCCATAGCATCAATAATAAAATTGGAAAGAGACCCCCTAAATGTAATATATTCTAATAAAACCTCTGAAAATCATTCCTATCCTATTTCATGTGGTAATGAGATAAACAAGTCTACTACATCTATAGTAGAAAATTCGTTAGATTCTAAGAAATAAACCAATAAGTGAAGCACTACTGTTGTGAGTCCCAAACACTCTTTTATTAGTACAAATGATTAAGCGCTTTTGTCAATCCACTTTGACATCATCAGATTCTAAGAAATATTCTTGTTTAATTCTTCCAAGGAAGTCCCACGAATCTGTTAACACGTTTAATAGGAATTAATGTATCTTTCAATAAACGGTCAATAAAGACCCCCATTGAGTAAGTAGAACTCTTATGTGCTGCTATAATGAGACAGTATGGTGGATGAAAAACATTGTTATTTACTTTCGGAATTCCGAAGGCAATGGGGATGTATGGGTGGTCATTAAACAAAAATCTAAAAGTTTGTTCATTAATCACACCCCGGAATAAACTGTCTTCCAGGAATATCATTAACTTTTTATGAGCTATGTCTATTTTACCTCTGGAAACTATTTCATAGTGATCTGTGTCATAGAGTGTCTTTGCTATAAAATTCATATAGTCTTATTTTTCCACCACCCCCTTTATCAGGTTTCATCACCCTGTAAAGATCTGAATCTCAAAGTTTTTTCAATTCTAAGGCTTCCTCTCCTGTGAGGTTAAAAGTTTTATTTTTATGTAAATAATAAGCTTGATAGATTCCATAGATCAATAAAATTGTGACAACTCCTATGATGTAAAAAGCTTTCTAGTACATGGGACCTAAGAACTAATGTAAAGATGGCATTATCAGATGCATGACCTGTTAAAGAAAGGGCATGTTTAATATTATTTTGAGACTGCCAATGCAGTCAAAAGTTAAATCAGTCAGCATACACTCAGAGGCAACAAATGGTTAATATTAAAGGTCATAGTGGTGTTATTCTATTATTCATGTTAAGCAGAGATATTAAGTTACATTACATGCACTTTGATGGGTCTTGTTTTGGCATGACCAAGGAGGTTACCTCTGAGTAGGGTGAAAGGTGCCAACAGACGTCTGTGATATAAACCTGCAGTAAAGTTGCAACTAAATACCAGTAAGTGTTTATAACATTCTTCTAGCAGCCCATCTGTCCAGAACCACTGCAGCATTTAAAATTATGGATGATGGCTGATGAAATATGCTAATGTTTCCGAACATTTAAAAGTATGAGTTACTAGTTGTACTTGAAGGAAGAGGTGTTTGATGTCCTCTAGTAGAAGTGCATTATCATATAGTTGTATAAGGCTGGTAAATAATTATCAATTTATTTAAGAAGGGAAATAATGGCATTATATAACTTAACAATGTTACAATGAAGATGCGTTTTTTAATGAAATATAGGGCACCAATTTCTGGTGTCATTCTAAGGGGATCCAGTATCTGTCTGCCTGGGATGACATGATTGACAGACCTCGATGCTTTGCCAGAGATGGCCTGCATCTGTTACCCCTGGGCTTCCGGATACTGGCCAAGGCTCTTGCCACCCCTATAGTGCCTTTTTTAGGCAGTGTTCCAAACACCAAATTACCACCGTAACAGCTACAAACAAATGCAATCTGATGGTCATGCTGCTCAACACTAGAAGTCTAAATCTCAAAATGCATTCACTCAAAGCACTCCATAAATGGAGAACATTGACATTTGTGCCATAAAAGAGACCTGGTTCAGGGCAGCAGAAAGCACCCCTGCACTATCAGGCTATAACTCATTCTACACCTTTTGGCCCCAGAACTTGGACCAAAGCTCTAAAGTTGGTGATGTATCCATATTCAGAAAGGATGTGCACAGCTCCAGACTGGTAGCCCAACATAACACATCTGAGATACTTCAGGAGCAGGTAACATTGGGTAAGACAGCGATTTAGGTTGTAGCCTGCTATAGGTCCCCAACCATGTCACAAGACACACACTGGGAAAGCTACTCATGTACTAATACACTTGCCCAGTGTTTTCTGGAATTCATTAATTCCAATGCCCTGGACCAGCCCGTTCTTACACCCACTAGAGGTAGCAATATCCTTGACCTGGTCATTACCAACATGGGCTACCGCTGCTCTACACCAATAGTCAAGTCCTCCCTAGTTAGATCAAACCACAAACTAATCAACTTGGATATCCACATCCCTCCCACCCACCCCCACCCCCTGCAAAGGAAATGTTCTCAAAAACTAACTTGGGCTCCTAAAAAAAGAGGTGCCTAACTTCACGGCACCCATGCAAATATAGAATATTTGCATGACTGCCAAATCATGCACCAATGCACTGTACAAACATGTACACAAATGTACAGATCTTGCCATACCCAATAGAACAAAGACGCTCACCTCCAAAAAAGGAAGCCAATCTGGTGGTCCCCTGCCATAAACAAACATTACAACAGAAGGAGGAAACTGATGCAGAATAAGGTGAAGTCCCAAGACTGGAAAAACTCCCTTATCAGCCTCAGCAAAAACTTGAGATCCCTCATCAAATTCTCCAAAGCTACCTATGAAGACAGAATTGTAGCAGATAGTAAAGACAATCACAAGGCCTTCTATAGTTATGTAAGGAATCTCCACGGCAATACCCAGATTTGCTCTGAGCTACTGCACAATGGTACCTCCTTTACCGAGCCAACAGATATTGCCAATATACTGGCTGGCAGATTCAGTGCCAACTTTACCCCCCCCCCCCCCCCCCAGAGGACCAATCACAATACCAGTAGATTGCCAGACATCCAGTATTACTGCTGCACAGGTTAAAACAGCACTGTCCAAGGCCAAGAATACAGCTTCTATGGGACCTGACAATATCCCTGGCTGTGCTCTACATAAACTACAGAGTGAACTGGCACCTCACCTGTGTGCCCTGTTCAATCACAGCCTCACCTCAAGCTTTGTTCCTACTGAATGGCGTACTGCTACAGTCATCCCTCTCCACAAAGGAGGAGCGACTACAGACCCTGGGAACTATCGCCCCATTAGCCTGATGAGTCTGATATACAAAGCTATGGAACACATCATCATGGACCTAATAAACAAGGATATAGGGAATCTCCAAACTCTGGATCCCACACAGTTTGTTTTTTTGAAGGGTAGATCATGCCTGCTCAACTTGTTCGACTTCTCTGAGTCAGTCACCAGAGCTGTGGATGAAGGCAAGGTGGTTCATACAGCTTACCTTAATCTGCCCAAGGCCATTGATACCATTCCCCACTCAGAAATCATAGAAAAACTCACTAAGTTAGGCATCAACCCCTACATCACTAGGTGAGTTGCAAACTGGCTCACAGATAGAACACCCACAGTGTGAAAGTAGCTGATGCCAAGTCAGACTGCTGACCAGTCATGAGTGGAGACCCACAGGGTTCGGTCCTGGGTCCTCTCCTGTTTGGTATCTACTTCTCTAAAGTCCAGGCCAAAATGAAGGGTCTCTGGCTGACAAAGTGTGCAGATGATTGCAAGTTGGGAGTTATTATTAACTCACCAAGTGATGTTGACATCCAAAAGAAAGGCCTCACTGAGACCAACAACTGGTGTCAGAACCATGGCCTTAAGCTCAATGCCAAAAAATGTGTCATCATCCCCTTCGGGAAAAATCCAGTTCCCATGAATTACCACATCGATGGTAGTCCACTGAACACAAAAGGAGTTATAAGAGATCTGGGAACAAAGATTGACAGCAACCTCTCTTTTGACCACCACATTACCATTGTGGTCAGAAAGTTCTTCTGTGTGGCACACCTCATTACTAAGGGTTTTGCATCCAGGAAGAAAGAGGTCATTGTCTCCCTCTACTCTTCCCTCATTAGGCCAATCATCGAATACAATGCATCATTTGGCATGCACCTCACTAGACACCTGCAACAACTGGAGAGGCCACAAAAGTACTTCACAAAGAGGCTCCTAGGCCTTAAACTCTTGTCCTATATGGACAGACTCAAAAAACTCCAACTATTTTCTGTCTCATATCGCCTACTTAGAGGCGATCTCTGCTTGACTTACAAAGCCATGTGTGACCCAGCTCTGCTAGAAATGCTACATCTAAAGAAATCCCAATCCCTCCACATTACATGCTCCAGAGACCTAAACCTCATTACCGCAATCAACAAACATGCTAGAGGGACAGGTGCATAACACAGATACAGCCCATGCTATGGATAAGACTTCCCATACATGTCAAGCAGAGCACCTCACTGGCCCTCTTCAAGAGAAATCTTAATGAGTGGATGGGAAATAGAAAATTCACCCCGGGGATCACTCCAGTGGCTCTGCTCGACAGAGGCACTGGGAACTAAGTTCAGGTGGCACAATACCATGGTAATCCTATGGGCTAGGCTTGTAAAGACTCCAGGGCCATTAGCCTAGTACACACCTATGAACCTATGAACATTGTTAATTGGCTTGAAGAGATGAGGCATTGTATTTTTGTTTTAATTTTCTCTGACATAATTTATTTTCTTTACAGGTATCATGTTATATCATCCATTTGGCAGTTTATGTATGTATGCCTGTATATATATATAAATATATATATATATATATATATATATATATATATATATATATACATATATATATATACACACACAATATATATATATATATATATATATATATATATATATATATACATATACATATATATATATATACACACACACACACACACACACACACACACACACACACACACACACACACACACACACACACACACACACACACGCATGAGCAAGTAACACTGTAAGTGGTCGAACTCCTGATTTCAGAACTTAATGCAAAGTGTTTCCACAGTCATGAGTCTGCCAAGAATATATATTTAAAGAGGGTTTCAGCAGACATTCAGTGAGTTAGTTCACATTTCTGTTTTTTTTTTTCTGAACATAAGAAAGACCTCTGTGATTTCCAAATTTTTTTTCAGATCATCAAGACTCTTTCTTCTGCTCAAACCACTGGCCCATTTGCTCCTCCAGAAGTGGTAAAAATAATACTCATTTATGCCCCTAAGGGTGGGGAATGAGTGTTGTAAGCCATGTCATAATCCAGAGGGGAACAAGGGTTTTCTTTTAAGTGCTAATGCTTCTCCTTTGTGTGTGCCTGATGATAACAAGCTGTTTACATACAACAGGGTTCTGTATGGACTTGTTTCACACTTTGATGAGTGACAATACCCTGAATTAGCTCTGAACGCCTTATGCAACTATAATCTGGCTGTATGCAATTCTCAGCTCTTTGAGAAATGCAATAAGTGTCCCTCTCGTTACTTCTGTATGTCCCCAGCTAGCTCCCCTGGTGTCTGAGCTTCTAACTGAACCCAGGATATCTGGGTGGCAGTCAAGCCTTTACCACTCTGTGCCATGAAGCTGGCTCTGAGTTTTAAAATAGTAGGCAAATGTTTCTAAAAATAAGTATTTTTCAGAGTAAAATTGCCCAAATAGAAAGGTATAATTGTTTGATATGAAATTTGTGGTAATTTTGAGGGTGTGAACTATATGTACTGTTTTTTGTAAAATATACAATATGTTCTTATGTGTATGTGCTATGTATGTGGCAATGATATATCTATCTAATAGATAGATAGATATAGATACATAAATATGTTGGAAGATGAAATTATGGTTTAACTCAAGCCTTGTAGGTTGACTGGTTATACAATTTAAATATTTGGCAGTTACATGGACCGATTATGTGGATGTAGCTTAGAAGGATTATAGCTTGTAGTGAAGTAGGTCTCCCCTTATAAAATTACCTTGCTATAAACAAAGACATTCCATGTGCTTTAGCTGCCAGTCCTGGATGTGTGTACATGAAACCATTAATTTCAGTTTTATAGCTGTCCTTTTCCTGTTCTGATAGCCATATGATTCCATGATATCTAACCTAATAGAATAATAGCCATAACTCAACTTTTGCTTGTACATATCACTTGATTAGATGGTTCAAAATTTTCTTAAAGTAATATAGCGTGACAGAAGATCTTGAAGTAAATAAATAATCCGGACCGTTAAACATGGCTACTAAGCCTACTAGTATTCAATATCACAATTCTCATTGTTTTAAATTATAAATAAAGAAAGAGGAATTCATTATTAAGATGACTATAAGTAACAGGGGCTAAGAATGGTTGTGATCAACAAGGCACATTAAAAAGTTGGATTAGGTTCATAGGTGAGTACTAGGCTAACTGCCTTTGCAAGCCATTTTAAGCCTAGCAAATTATCCCCTGTGAGATTCAAACCCTGCACTTTGTGTTTGTAAGGCAAACACCTTAACCATTAGGCCACCTTCCAACCCTCAAAAAGTAAACTGCCTCTGCACGACTCAAACTCAGGACCCTATACACTATAGTCACAGTAGTTAACCACTAAGCCATCATAGCAAGATGATACATTTTGCGTGACATTCATTGCAAAAAGCAACAACTATTGAAAATGTAGAAAATGTCAACTACATTGATCGGGGCTCTGTTGAATTCTCGAGAAGAATTTCTTTTGCAGAACTTACAGCTAAGTTAATATCTCTGTCTAAAGCTAAACCAAAATACAAAGCCATGCTAACTATGTATAAGAACATAGTATATTAGAAGAAAACTGAAACTAGTAGGGGAACTGGAATGAAATGTTTCCCTTTTCTTCTAAGAATGGAGTGAAACGTTTGTGGCTGTCAGACCCTGGGATCCTATAGAAAACAGTATTGAACTATATTGTCTAGTAATATATTTACACCATGTCTAAATATTCATATAATTAGCTGAGAGCAGTAATGGAAAAACAATGCATGTCATTCATGATACCACCATTAAAAATTAGCATTCAGTCGTCGTTCAGACTTACATCTAAATCAAAAAGTAAAGCAATAAATTAAAGCAGAACTGAAAGAGGGATTAAATTACGAGTATAAAATAACATTTGGAAGAAGGAGAGGAAATGTGTGAATAGAAAGGAAACGAGGAAGCTTATCAGATGCATAAAACCTTGTTGCAATGCTGCTGATGGTCAACTGTAACGATCTCAATGGACAGCTGCTTCTTGGTCAGATAATTTACTCGGTGCTCACCAGATCTAGGCCCCCATGCTTAGATGGACTGAGTACAGCTGCAGGGTGTAATGGATTTTACTTATTTTAAGGTCAGTCTTTACAAGTGCAGAGTTTAAATTTAAAAAAATGCATAGACACAGGTTAGGCTATAACATCTAGGGGCATTGTGTTTATGAAGTAACCGAAAGACTCCAGGTAGAGACATCTCATGCAGAAGTGTAACATACCTGTAATTCACATTTGTTAATGACAAGACCAGTTTTCTCTAATGAAACAATTATGTCTTTATCTTTCAGTCCAGTCAACAGAGACAAAAACCTATAGAAATGGAAGAGAGCACAGATTCTGTGATCTATTCATGACTGCTTCGACAGCAGTAGAGATCTATAGCTGCTATAACTGGCCACAAACATTATTGAATGATGTTGCCACGAATGTTTCAGTAATCATAGATACAGATTAATAGAGTAAAAGTGAATACTTGGGAGTAGTCTAGTTATTGTTCAAACATTTAGATTAAACCATGAAAAAAATGAAACTGTGCTCTACAGCATGGTATGTTCCAGACTGGTAATTATACACTTTGTAGATGATTCATTTATTTATGAGAGCAGCACAGAATGTCTGTCCAATGTGAATGAATGTTTCTCTGTGCCTCCTTATTCTAGGTAGTTGGGCAATTGAGAAGCTGCTTATAATTACCTCTACAGGTAATTAGTAAGCTGTTTTCTCTGACTTCCAAATCACATAAAGGCATAAAGTCGTCAAACCATCCTGTAGAAGAGGCATGCATAAACAGAGTTCATTGCTTTGATTATTTATATTCAGTGGCCCAGTTTTAAGACCATGGAGGCATCTGTAAGAAAGACTCAATTTGTAGACATGTAAAGGACTACAATCTTTAATATAGGCAATCAGAAAATGTGAGTAATGTATTAATGCAGAATATGAAATTTGTTTACATTGCTCATTATTCAAGAAATGTACATTTCCGGTGTAAAATCAGACTGATTTGCACTTTTGGATTACTTCATAAGAAACAGGTTAACTTACTTCACAGCAGTTCATTACAACAGTTCACTTACCTGCTTATCAAAGCAAAATAAATAAATGCAGAAAATCCATGTTGTTAGACATTTTCAGTTTGCTATATTAAACATCCATCACCACAATGCAAACAATTGCTATATTATTCAAGTTCTGAAAGTTACAATCCCATCTAACGGCATCTGTATAAAAATATATTTTTCATTATAATACAGTATTATTATTCATTTGCTAATTGTGCAAGCCCACTTGGTAAAAAGGGTCCCTTTTCAGGGGTGACCCAGGAGCACTGTCTGGTTAAGTACCTTGGTCAGAGTCACACAGTCTGTAAAAGGAGCTGGAAGGAATCAAACTTTGTATTCTTCACTGCAGGAAACAGATCACTAAAAGCTTAGAGCCATAATCTTCTGCACTAACTGCCATTTTCACTTGTCCTCTGCTACTTTCTTTCAGCAATCAGTAAGTCATTTTCAGTAATACATCTACTCTTCAAAGCAATGTCTGAGGAAATGGCAGTACTTTTGATACATAAGCTAGTCAGTGCAGGTTCCATCACAAAAATCAATACACTGTCAATTCTATGAAGAATTTAGCCATTAGAATACAACTAGCTCATACTCCTGAAACTTTAAACAGAATTGAGCAGTGTCTAATACATTAATACACATCATGCATGAGTTCAACAAATAACAACAGGCATCATATCTTTCTGGCAGGAGGGTGGTTAGGCTGCTAGACTTTCTGCATCACTCTGCACTCGGTTTTGTAGTTTGGTTCTCAGCTGAACTGCTTTCTGTGCAAAGTTTACACATTCACCTCGTAGCTGTATGTGTCCTGCTGATAATCTGGTTTGTACCCAACCCCAAAATGTGTATTGTACAGGAATTGCTAATCCATTAAACTGCCCATAAAATTTGTGTGTGTTTGTGCACTTATGTATCTTGTGATGGGTTGGCATCACATTCAGAATGAGCTTCTGTGCCTTGCATCTTCTGAATTTTGTGATATATTCATCTCCACTGGAATACTGTAATTTTTATGCATTTAATTGAAAAATAGGCCATTGATAAATGGCTAGATAGAACATCTACTTCTGTTATGAAAGCAAATCCCTGAGCATCAGTAGTGCTGAAAACTAATGCAGAAAAAAACAAAAGGGTAAAAAATAAATAAATCAATCATAATTGTATTTATTTATTTATTTGCAAAGACCAAGACACACTGCACATCCTGAGGTGGCAGACATGCCCACTATACTTCCAGACTTATTTCTACAAATGTTGCAGTCACATTGGCTTAAAGAATTGAGAAATATCTAAAAAGAAGAGCATCACTGCTGAAATACACTTAGAACTTGCTCCAGCAGTAACTTCTGTCTTTTGTTTTGGGCATTTCACTTTTAGTGCATTTCACCTCAGCCATCTGTAGATATACAATGTCTATACACAAACACACACACACACACTATGTGTATGTGTGTGCATATCTATCAATAGACATGCACATCTGCCTAAATATTTTATCGTAATAGTATACACTAGCTAAAGTGTGAGATCAAAAACAGCTACCTAACAGACCTTGCAGATATATATATTTTGTTTTATGTACACATTTGATCCATCATAAACATTTTGCTGCATACCAAATGCTTCTTGAGCAGTTTAATAACATCATTGTTGCAACAGTAAAGGTATTAAAATTCTATTAAGCTCACTGTTTATACATGACTGGCTAAAAACTAAACTGCAAGTTAAAAGTCTGTGATGAAATATCATAGCTTTCTCAGTTCAGATACAACATTTTGAAAGTGAAAATCAAGCAACACATGGAAATTACATTAAAGTATTGCAAAAAAAAATAATATTAAAAATCTTCAAAGTTGCATAAATAGAAAGATAAGGGAAAAATGTTGTAAAAAGTTCCTTTTCCATTTCTTCAAATGTTGTGACATCGCATGTTGCAGTAGTGCGTCCACTATAAATGACTGAGACATAATTTCATGAAAAAAATCATTCATCAAAAGGCACAAGAATATAGAGCTACTTTACATACTGTAAACACAGATCAAGGACATTTTGTTTTGCAGGGTCAACTCCCCCCCCCCCCCCACACACACACACACACACCTTGTTGGCAGAAACACCTACATGTACTAATGCAATTAATGCACAATAGTGGGAAGGTAGCTACTCCCTAAAATCCTGCACACCAATCTCAAATTGTGATCTTGTTTACACCTTGAAATCATATATAAAAGCTGCAAGAAGTAAATTCAATGGTTTGTAAATGGGAAGTTAGAAATGGATCAATCACTCATTGGAGAAGTATAAGACAATCTCCAGTACTGCATCTTTGAGTAAACAAGATCTGGTTTACTGACATACCAAACAGCTGAAAATATGATGCAACATATTTGACATTTTAATCAACAGTTAAATATCACATGATGGTGGCAGTAATAGTTAGTATATGGTGCATATAAAATATAGTAAGTTTGACCTGCAAAATGAACTATACCAGCTAGAATAATCCCCAGTTTAAATATACACTTAGTTTTAACAGAAAAACAAATAAAATAAGGTATAAAATGACCATAAATTAAATTGTCATATAACATCCACAAAATCCACACAGACCCTCCAAAAAACAGCACTATCCACTTAAATTGACTCCCAGGAATCCACATTGTTTCGTGCATATGTGTGCATGTGCGTGTGTGTATAATTTGACTCTGGGTTATAGAGGATGTTTTGCAATGGAAACTGCTATTTTTGTTCATATTCATTTATTTGTTTAAGTGGCATGGAATGGAAGCTTCATTCTGAGGAAGTTTTACATTATGATGGGATAAAAGCAATGATATTTATTTTTTGTATTTTTTTTTTTATTTTTTTATTTGTATAAAAAAAGTCCTGTGCTTTGGTTACTTTGTGCCATTTGTTTATTTGTAAAATGAATACATAAATAAATAAGAATTCACTGTGCAGCCAGCTCTCTGACATACATGCACAAAGCCCTGATTATGTCCTATACAACCTAAGTTTAACTTACCTGATTGGGTGACAAAAGTGCTGGGCAGGAGAGAATGGGATGAGTGTATTACACAGGCTGGCCCATCCTTGTGGTTGGGGAGGGTGCTGGTTAGTCAACAAAAATTGCTCCAGTGTAAGTTGAAGCATGCAGGATGTCAAAAGTAACAGGACTAGAGGTTAGAGCTTAATGTTCTAAGTCAGAATTGGTAGCCATTGTGGGCACATTTGTGAGATAATACACACGGCAGAGGAGGGCATAGTTTGTCTCTGCACTGATGCAGGTGTTCACATCAGTTAGCAAATGGTGGGTTAGGCACCTAACCACAAAACCCCTGATGGCTGCCTGTATGACAGTTCCCAAGGAAAGGAAGGTTGATGGTTAGTTGGAAAAAGGGGAGAAATAAGATATAAAAAAATTCAACATGCAAGTCAATTTTCATTTATTATAGTAATAGTAGCCTTTTCAAAAAATGCAATAAACAACCGCAGTTTCAGAGGAAACAAAATGCACACATCAGTCTTAAGTGCTACAAAGTATAACCCCTTATGTGTAGTAAACATAGCAGTATTGGTTGTTACACTTCGGAACTATCCCTCATCTAGTTAGTATAATTGTACATGTGGTAGCAAAGCAACACTGAGTATGCTACAAATTACATCCCATCTTGGTTTTCAGTAGTGTAATAACAAGCTTTTGGTTACACAGTCAATGTAGGAAAGCAAAATCATTAAAATGCATTATTGTCTGACTTGTTCTGACAAGCAACATGAATCAGTGAGACACATACCTTCAAATGGACATAAACCTTCTAAGAATTAGCAATTGTAAGTAGTGTAAACCCCTCAGGCAATTTCCCGACTAGGTCATATATCTGCAGACTATACCAGCATGTGGAGGACAACTGACTCTAGTTTCTCATACATAGATCATTTCAGAACAGTGTTTTAGATTGTTTCAGATTGTTGATGCTCTCAGTTTTGTTGAATATGCAATGGCTGTAGCAAATGTTGCAACCATTTTCAGGTAAGGGTATTTACACTTTTCCATATTGTTAGTTCTGTCCCTTTGCTGCATACAGCTATATTTACTACATGTATGTCAAAAACAATCTGTATTCTGTTGTTTATATGACCAAATCTGGTATGCAAGCTTTTTTATCTGTGAAGTGACTTTGGTCCTTTTTATGTACTTCACCTGTGACACAAGTGTAGTGCTTTACTCCATCCACTCAATGACAAAGTCTGAATAGAAATTCCAGAATAAGGGCTCATTAACATTCATAAATGTAGATGCTGATTGAATAACTCAATCAATGTGTCAATTGTAAACTGAGCATATACTAGTAATCTCGGCAGGACTAGCCACCCAACAGTGTAAACCTTGGCTCGAGATGATTGTCACTGTTAAAGTGACACCCTGACCCCATGTGAAAAATGGGAAAATGGGGTTGAGGATGTATGTATGTATGCATGTATGTATATATGGATGGATGGGGGGAGGGACAGATGGATACTAGCAGAGAAAAGTACTGAGGCTGAAATATTGTTGAGCAACTGGATCGATCATACTTCTGCTAATCATACTCCTCAACAGACCAGAATTTTGCAGAAGATCCTGGATTTTCATCATATTTTTTCTCTATCCTTTGAAAATGTTTGATATTTCTGGTAAATCACTGAGGATTACAGTCAATAATACCAGGCATTAATGCTCCATACTTCGCATTGTCCAGAAAAATGCATGATGATGCAGAATCTGTTGGTCAATTAACTTTTTAAGTGAATTAGAGCAATACTTTAAAAAAATCCAGTTTTTGGCTTTGTCCAGAATTCATGAGCAAAGAAACTGAATGATAAACCAGTACAGACAAACTGTTGCCTTCTCTCATCGCCTCTCTTAAATGTCACTAATGTTCTGTGCAATGGTGTGCATGCACACAACATGCATGCACTGCGCATCAGTATTAAGCAGAGAAAGTAGAAAATTACAGATATCATGCAGTGACATTATTTAAGAAAAGAAAACAATTTAATTCTTTATTGAATATCTCCGCATTTCTTTTACAGTTAAATGTTCTGTTTCTTAGAATTGTTTTGGACATATCATACTCTACTAAAACTTTGAGTACTGGTGTGTCCTGTGCATATTCATTTTATTTATTTATTTTTATTTTACATTTGTTAACTGGGTTAGTCTGGCTAAGCTTTTGGCTCATTTTCAGTAGAGACATGGGGAGAAAAGCTCCACAGGATCAGAAAACAATTTATTAAATGTAGTAACATAATAGCAACAGTCAGCTATAGGATCTTACAAGCAGAGACCTGGAGAGAAAAAAAAGCTCCTCAGGCAATTCAGTTATACAGAGTATTAACAATTGGCAGACAAGTATGTGAGTTGTTACAAACAAGGTTTTAAACAATTAGCAGAAGAAAATGTGACTAGTTACAATATTATTTTAGCTGCTTAGAATAAAATGAGTTAATAGTTAGGCAGATACTTATTTAATGTGGGTAGGATCTAGTGGTATAGGAGTTTGGAAACAAGAAAGGAATGTAGGAATGGCTAGTAGGAGATGTAGGGGAGGTAGAGTATTGACAGACTGGTACCAATAAGAGTGAAAGGGAAGGTCTACAAGAGGGTAGTGAGACCAGCTATGTTATATGGGTTGGAGACGGTAGCACTGACAAAAAGGCAGGAGTCAGAGCTGGATGTGGCAGAGTTAAAGATGTTAAGATTTGCACTGGGTGTGACGAGGATGGACAGGATTAGGAATCAGTATATTAGAGAGTCAGCTCAGGTTGGACAGTTTGGAGACAAAGCAAGAGAGGCGAGATTGTGTTCGCTTGGACATGTGCTGAGGAGGGATGCTGGGTATATTGGGAAAAGGATGCTAAGGATGGAGCTGCCAGGTAACAGGAAAAGAGGAAGGCCTAAGATGAGTTTTATGGATGTGGTGAGAGAAGACATGCAGGTGGTTGGTGTGAAAGAGCAAAATGCAGAGGACAGGAAGAAATGGAAACAGATGATCTGCTGTGGCGACCCCTAACGGGAACAGCCAAAAGAAAATGATGGTGATGATGAGAGTATAGGAGACAGACTAGACAGGTAGGTGTTTTGAGACCGTAAGAATTAATAGTGGTTGGAGATAGAGGAAGGGAAGAGGTAGAAGACGCAGGGGAATAGTGTTAGAGATACATTAAGAGTGAGGTGGTGAAATAGGTGAAAGGATGGTGGTTTCAGGGTGGTTGGCTACAGTGGCAAGGCCACTTTGTTTTTAGATATTTCCTTGTGGCTAATTTGAAACTTTTGCTATGCTGGAGGAATTTTATTTCCAAGGGGAGTTGGTTTCAGGATGTAGCTGGGTTATAGTTATAGAGAAGGCAGCCTATTTTGGTTTTTGATTTGCAGATTTTTAGTAATTCTTGATTTGAGCTGTGCAGTGTCCTTGCAGGGGAATATTTGGATATGATGGTGGAGAGGCTGGGGCAGAAGGAGGGAAGATAGAGGGTAGAGTGGATGATTTGTAGTTGGTATAGTTGGAGCAGCTGAGGGAATTCTAGCCAGTCTAGTTGCTGTAGGGCTAAGCAGTGATGTGACTTGTAGGTTTGGTTAGCTGCAAATCTGGCGATCTTATTATAGGAAGTTTCAAGCTTGGAAATAAGTGTAGAATTTAGGTTTGTGAATATGTTGCAGCTGTACAGGAGTTTTAGGAGTAATAAAGCCTGGGAGAGAGTTATTCAGGCAGTGTTAGTTATGTATTTCTTGCTATGGAAAAGGTGTCCAAGTTTCTGATGAGTTCTTTTTACCGAGTTAGTAATATGTAGATCAAACTTAAGCTGATCATCTATTCTAACACCTAGCAATTTAGTACCAGATTCAGCTGAGATGATGGTGTTGTTGCAGGATAAGATGGTATATGTACTTTTGTGTGTGGTGATGTTTTTAGGGAGGAAGAGCTTAGTTTTTTTGGATTAAGTATTAGTTTGTTATCACTAAGCTAAGTCTCAATGGTGTGGAAGGATGCCTGGGTAGTTGAGTGGAGGTCAGTTGGGTTGTCAGCAAGGGAGCCCGCAGGATTTTTTGCAGGGGGGTGCAAACCCAAGCCCCGCCCACACGGCCCACCCCCTCTGCTGCCACGCCCACTCGGCCCCACCCCCACCCCTGCCCACGCAGCCATTCAAGTGCCCCAATACTTGGCTATTTTTCCCCATTTGTCATAGACACTGTTCAAATCTCCCAGCGTGCATACTGTTTTATGCTTTACTTCTACAATGATTACAGAAATTTGGATTTCATTTACAACTTATTTCAAATTTTATAGCACAAACACTGATAGACATTTACTAAACCTAAACAAAGCAATAGTCTTACAATGAAAAGAGACTTAGCATTAAAACTTCTCTACCTTTGAAACCCACACTCACCGAAACAGCATTGAAATCCGCATTCAAAGAAAATGCATCTGGCCAGTGGCAGGGTAAGTTTACCTTTGGGCTGTTTTCAAATCATAGACTCCTTGCACACATTTCTAGAACCATGCAAAAATTATTTGATTCACCTTCCTGACTGTATTAATTATACTATATAATAATTGAATTATATCCCTTGTATAATACAGCACCACTTGCTAGAGTGTGTTTTAAATTTATAGTTCTGAACATTTTTCCTTTAAGCAATGAAACAAATCATATGAACCAATAATGACAACCTGCCCAATTCAGAACATTTCAACCATAAAGGGCCACTCTACTCAAACTTCTGTCATACAATCCACCAATATCAATCAATATGCAGAATCTTTGCAGAAGTAAAACTCATCTGAATAATTCCACATTAAAGAGATCTGAAACCAGTGAAGAGGTTGTTGCTAGAAAATAACTTTATATTCAGTGTTTCATCCACAAATTCACTGCCTGCTGCCCTTGAAAACCAAATTGCCTATGTTATATTAAAAAAATGGTAAGCTCTTAATATTGCAATAGGGAATGACTGACAAACCAACACGTTCATAGGCATCTCATACAAAGGAGGGCACACATAGTGAAGAACTCCTATTTCCCCCTTAAAATGCATCAAATACTCAGCAACTGAAAGGGCATGCAATACTAGCACTTCATCTGCTTGGTGTGGGAGTAGCATCTACAGCCTTCTGCACCAAAGGCAATTATGGTACTAACACTGCTTTCAAATTCTACAGCGCAAACAGTGACTACCATTAGCTAAACAAAACAGTTAATTGCACTTAGTACGAGCAACAGTAAATTTCTCTTCCCATGAAACTCATTCCTAATGCCTTACTCTCACATCCTATATTTTTGCTGTCATAACACTATTCAATGTTCTTTAAGCACTCTGTAAATGTGGGTATTAGTTCCTTCAATAATTTAATCTCCAGTTACTAATAAATCATTTCTTACCCAACTAATTTTTCACCTATTATTCAGTACTGTTTGATATTCCAATTCTATAAAAGCATAATCTTCATTACAGTTAGTCTTATCAACCTCACCATTTTACCACCTACATCACTTGCTTGTAAGGATACAATTCTCTTCTAGTTGCCCTTTGAATCCTCAATCTGCTGAGAATCCTGAATTACAAGTGTGTCATCTGTAGCATCAAGTTTGATACAGGTCAAGTGAGCTATACTAGTAGAGGGTACTTCCTTTCCTTAATGTGTGCTACTTGCACTTTGCTAAACATGATTTATCATCAGCCTAGTAATTAAAATACGTAAGAGTTTGCCAAGTTGTGCCAACTGCACAAGTAAAACCATCCTCAGCAAGTCCAAATTTATTGCCAACAGTAGTAAGCAAACCCGTCTTCTTACATGAGGAACACAAGTCTCCAAGTTGTAATGTATTGTACTTAATATACACAAAGCATTTAATACATTGGACAAGATATGTAATACTTCAGCAAATCAATCAATGATACACATTTAAAGGATGCATTTTCAGTGACAAAACAATTAAAAGTAAAGAATTATAAATCAAAAATATATAAATCAATAGCAGAATTCACAGACTTTTTAACAACTAGGAAATGTAAGTCAAATTGTATGAAGGAATCACAATATAGAATTTAATATAAAATAAAGTGCACTGAACTAACCTTTTATTCTGACCTACAGCACCAGCTTTGCATGTGACACTGCTAAACATCTATAACTACTTGAGCTCGCAAACACTTGCGGTCATGGCTCAAGTTAAACATCACTTTGGCATAAGGTACGGAGTGTCATACCTACAATCTGTACCAAGTTATAACTAGCTAGGCCCTTTATAAGCAGAAACACTCTAGCACTTCAATCTGTCCCTTTCTTCCAACAAATAGTTAAAGAATCAGAGGTAAAAAAATAAAATATATCACATAAAGGATACTCCTACCAAGCAGTTAAACAGAAAACCACAAAACATTGAATGGCTAAAGATACAGTCTGCTCATCATGCAACCACTGTTATCTTTTTTGTTTTTAACTCCATGGACATAGCAAAGTACAGCACTCAATTAGCACATGCTTCAAACTATTAAGAATGACAAAACATCTACATATAAATTTCATATTTCTCTCTTTCTACAAAAAAACACACTCAAATACATTAAAGATGTAACACTGACAATGAAGAACACAAAGAGAATTACTGGCCTCAAACTGATGCCCTAAACTGATCGTCTCAATAAACTCCAGCTTTACTCTGTAGCATATCGCCTACTCCGAGGTGATCTCTGCCCAACATATAAAGCTATGTTAAACCCAGAGCTGTTGGACATGCTACACCTAAAGAAATCCCAATCCCTCTGAACTACACGCTCTAGGGACTTAAACCTTGTCACCACAATAAACAGGAATTGCTGGGGGGATAGATTCCTGTCCCAGAGACTTCCCATACTCTGGAATAGGCTACCCATCTATGTCAAGCAAAGTTCCTCATTAGCACTCTTCAAGAAAAATCTTGATGAGTGGATGGGATATAGGAAATATACCCCGGGATCACTTATGTGGCTCTGCTCAACAGGGCACAGGAAATTAACTTTCTTGGGTTGGCATAAGCCAGGGAACGTTGTTGGCTAGGCTTACTTAGGCCGATAGCCTAGTACCTACCTATGAACCTATGGTGGGACACTAATTTCCTGCTGAGGAGTATTTCTATGCTACAAAACTTTTAGACAACAATCCTCACAGCTACTGCCTAGTGTTCTTTAACATCATATTCTTCAAAACCTAAAATAATGCTTTACCTGACCGTATCTGACAGAGTATAACATGGACCTATGTATAAACAATCAAGACTGTTCAAGCCTTTTAACTTTTGGTCCGTATACTGTAGACCATTGTACAATACTACAGACTGGGTATACCTTATCTTAGAAACTGCAGACTCTAAAAGAGTTATTATACTATTCTGCCACTTGCCGTAAATCTGAGGAATTTCTAGAATTATTTTACTCACAGCCAGGGCTTAAATAAAGAGCAGGTTGTTGAAATGGGATAGTATAAATTATTCTTTAGATATGGGTGACAAAGGAATCTGAATGTTTCTGGATAAGTCCTTATACTTCTAAAGGTAAAAAGGGGAGGAGGCATTTAAACTAAAGGCCAAACTACTATAGGATTTTGCAGTCTGCTTTTTTCTTAATTCTTCTGTTAATCAGAAAATATCCTTTAGGCAGAAATGCTTGTTTCTAGAAATGACTCGGGATCACTGGGGTTTTGCTCATAGCTGCACAGTACACAGATGACAAAATGACATGGTTTCTGAAAACATATCATTTAAATTCTTGCCATTTTATAAGAATGAGTTATGCATACTTGTGATGCTTTAAAGAATTGCAGGCTCCAAGCTAATCATGTTCAATTATGCCCTGCAATATGACGATATATGCTGTCACAGTGTTCCCAATTTATGATATAGGGAGGAATAAGAAAGAGTTGTGACACATTAATTAGTGCAAATAAAAGTACAACTGCAACTGTACTGTGAAATCCTATATCTTTTAACTGTACTTACAGCATGCATAAAACAAAGCTAGTTTAGCCAAAGGTTTCCTAAGTTGCTGAAACTTTTGTTAATAAACAGATAAAATAACTCCCAATAAGGAGCATAAGAACAATTACCTTAACAAAATGTGTTTATATGTCAAACTTGTATAAAAGTTTAGAAGCAAACCAAAGAAAGAATTCATTATAAAATAACTGGCCTCACTATATGCAAGTACTAGTCAATTATTTGCTTTACTATATTAAAACAAGCTCAGCAAATGAATCATAGTTTATTGAGGTTTATACTATAAATGTTTTTCTTTTCCCTTTAAAAAATACTTTATCTGATACACAAGCAATGTTTTATGCAAATACCATTCTACACTGTGACTGCTGTCTGTCACCCAAAGATGTGAGGAATCAATGTGCAACAATTTATTGCAAAACAAAAAGACTTATATGTCCCTTGTCTGAAGTGATATTTATAGTCAGAGTGATTTTATAACTCCTAAAATAACACAACATTCAATCACTGCTGAAAGAAATAAAAACGTATCAGACAAAAAATGCTTACTTAATCCAACCAAATAAGCAGCGGCTGCACTAAAACATTTTCTTTAATACTACAGCAAAATGTTACAATACTATTACTTGTATTTATGGACATCATATCCTATTCTTTACCCTCACAAATGTAGAATGCTGGATAAATTAATGTGAGACTATGCAGGCATATGCATGCCTTTTAAGTGTCAAAATACAAGGCTCAGTTACAACACAAAAACTGATAATTAACAAAGCTATAAATCATTTATTTATTAGAACAGTTAATAACAGCAGTATAAACATTGCTGTTAAAAAATCCATTCATGACTTTCATTAATATAGGAGAGCTGTTTCTGCCACCACCGCTCACCCTGTAAAGCAACAAGTTCTAGTCAAACCTTAAACTAAATGCTGAACACAGACTCCACAGCTGGTGAACAAAACATGGAAAGGAATTTGAGAGGAAAGCCTGGGATGGAGAAAGTTTTGTTTGTGCAGACTAGTGTGATACCTGGAACACCAAAAGATACGGTCCGTTTCGGTTCCCACGCGCAAGGGTCCCATCTTCCATCCGTCTCGGTTCCCGCTCACTTGCAAGGGTCCCATAGCTCCTACGCGATGATGTCACAGCATCCTCTAAACTGTTCAGTTCCAGCTCGCAAACTTCGCGCGATGATGTCAGCACGCCTGCTACTGGACTTCTTAAAGCAGAATGCCTTAAAAAAAAAAAAAAAAAACTTTTTTTTTTAAATGAAAAGATTAACTTGTCAGCGGCTTCCAGGGGGGTGCAAGTGCACCCCCTTGCACCTGCCTGCGGGCGCCCTTGGTTGTCAGCAATGGTTATAACAGTTGAGTCATCAGCATATTGCACAAGAGATGACTGGGGACAAGAGGAGTAGAGCAAGTTGGTGAAAATATTAGAGTAGTGGTCCAAGTATCTTGGGGGACTCCCATTTGTACAGTGAGAGGGGAGGATAGTGCAGAGAGTCACTTAACTGATTGCTGGCAGGTAGGAGATAGTTGAAAAACCAGGAGACAGGAGATAGTAGGAGGAGAGAAATGTAAGGTAGTGAGTTTATCTAGAAGGAGTGGGTGAGAGACAGTGTCAAAGGCTTTAGAAAGGTCAAGGAATAGGCATGAGACAAGTTTATTGTTATCATGAGCTAGGGAGACTATGTTGATGAATGATATGAGTGCAGTAGTTGTACTATGCTTGGGATGGAAACCATGTTGTGTAGGTGTGAGAAGGTTTTCCTTGTGAAGGTAATGCATTACCTGCTTGTGAATGCATTTCTCTAGGATTTTTGAGAGTGGAGAGAGTATGGCAATCGGTTTGAAGTTGGATATGTCTGAGGAGTTGCCCCCTTTGTGAATGGGCATAGTAAAAAAATTGTTCTATACAGTGGGGACATAGGGTTCAGAAATAGATTGGTTGATTAAGATGGATACAGGATAAGCAAGAGGTTCAGAGGCAATTTGCAAGAAGTAAAAAGGTAGCTTGTCAACAGATGCGGAGCAAGGTTTAAGTTTAGAGAGTAATGACTGACTTTACATAGTTAGTTGATACTGCTTTTAGAGAGATGGAGTTAGGAGGGTTTGCAAGAGGTATAGTGTTTGTGGGGGTGCTAGTGTTCTTTCTGGGGGTGAGAGAATTTATTATGGAGGTTATTGAGTTTATAAAATGATTGTTAAATTTGTTGGCTATGTCTTCAGGTGTTGCTTTGGGACATGGGCTAGGAGAGGAAGGGTTTCCTGGATGATGAATCTGTTTAATATAGCTCCAGAATTTCTTTGGGTCTGATTTAATAGCAGAGGGAGGATTGGCATAGAAGTTTATTTTGTCGTAATGGATGATTTTTTAATTTTATTTCTGAGTTCTTTATATTTCTGAAGAAGAGAAAAGGTCCTAGTTTTAGTCCACATTTTCCAAATCCTATCCCTGTCTTTCATGAGGGTTCTGGTAGATTTAGTGAGCCAGGGAGCAGTATAAGATTTGATTCTAATTGTGCAAAGAGGAGCAAGGGAGTTAAGAATGTTTAGGAATGTAGTGTTGAAGGAGTGGACAGCTTCGTCTAAAGGAAGAGTGGTGAGGTAAGACCAGTTAATTTTGGAGAGTTGGTGAATAAAGGAGTTAGGACAGAAATGAGAAAGTGAGTGGGTGGTAATAAATTTGTTAGGTTTGGTAAGGTGGGGAGTATGTCTGGTAACTGTTATAGGGCAGTGGTCGCTGAGGGCATTTGGAAGGGTTTGGGATTTATGATAGTTTTGAGGTGGGAGACCAATATCCAGTCAAGAAGAGAGCTAGGTAGATGAGATTTATTAATGTAGGTTGGGGTTGTGATTAGTTGCTCAAATCCATGTAGGTTTATACAGGAAGTAGTGCTGGGAGCTTGTATTGTAAGCCAATCAATATTTACATCTCTTACATCTCTTTTACAATATGTGCGGTTTTGTTACTTTCTTCTCTTCCCTAACCTTAGTGTTGAGTAATTACTTTGTTTTACTTGATTCTTTGGATATATATTTTTGTTCAGTCTTTTGTAGAGATCATTGAATATGAACCTTCATACAGGATGTTAACATAAAACAGTTTGTGCTGATTGTTTTCAGGCTGCAGTAATGCTTATTTCCTTTATTATTTTTATTTTTGAACAACCTGGCAGGGATTCAGAAACAAATACTTCAATGCATAAGGCAAATGTGTCTGATGAGCTGTGGCATGCTGGGTAGGCAGATTCAAAGACATAAGCAGTGATCAAATAAGAGCACTAGTGAAATCCTCCAAAGCAAACTTTGAGTCCAAATTGGGCAAATCTACTAGAGACAATCATAAGGCCTTCTTCATATATGTCCGTAATCTCAAAGGTGGCACCCAGATCTGTTCAGAACTAATGGTCAAGGACATCACATATACAAATGCCATAGATATAGCAAACTTGCTGGCTGACAGATTCAGTGAAAATGTCACCCTTCTGTCCCCTCCTCCATCATTAAATCAGGACATTCCCAGTACCTGCAATTCCCCTTATACCTAGGGATCAGGTCATCACTGCTCTCTCAAAGGCGAAAAATACAGCCTCCATGGGACCCAATAACATTCCAGGCTGCATCCTACATGAACTCAAGCAGGAACTTGTAGCACTATTAGACACCCTATTCAACCAAAGCATGAGTACCGGTTTCGTCCCAGCTGAGCGGAGGACAGCCATTGTCATCCCTTTACACAAAGGTGGAGCATCAACTGATCTGGGAAATTATAGACCCATAAGCCTAACTAGCCTAATCTGCAAAGCCATGGAATGGATTATCATGGACCTCATAAACAAGGACATTGGCAACCTCCAAACACTTGATCCCACAGTTTGGCTTCATCAAGGGGAGGTCATGTCTATTATATTTGGTCGACTTTTTGGGACAGTCACCAAAGCCATGGGTGAGGGGAAGACAGTACACACTGCCTACCTTGACTTGGCCAAAGCCTTCGACACTATTCCCCGCTCAGGTATAATAGATAAACTCTCTCAACTTGGCATCAGTCCATATCTTACCAGATGGGGTAGCCAACTGGCTCACTGATAGTACCCACTTAGTCAAAATAGGGGAAGCCACCTCAAGCAGTAGACCCATATCAAGTGGTGTACCCCAGGGTTCGGTCTTGGGGCCTCTGTTATTTGGGATATATTTTTCTGAGGTACAGGCCAAAACCAGTGGGCTATGGCTGACCAAGTTTGCAGATGACTGCAAGTTGGGAGCTGTCATCAATTCCCCTAGTGACGTGGACATCCTCCAAGAGGGTCTCATCCAAACAAATGACTGGTGCCAGAAACATGGCCTCAAGCTGAATACAAAAAAATGCATCATCATCCCCTTTGGGGAAAGAGATGTCCCCACAAATTATCACATTAATAACAACATTCTAAGCATGCAGCCAGTCGTGAGGGATTTGGGCACCCAGATTGATAGCAGCCTGACTTTTGACCACCCTGTTGCTTCCATTATATGGAAAGCTTTCTACATGGCCCACCTCATATGTAAGGGTATCTCATCTAGGGATAAGGAGGTCATAACATCCCTGTATTCTTCCCTTATAAGGCCCATTATTGAGTACAATGCCCCATTCTGCATGCACCTTGCAGAGCACATGGAGAAGCTGGAGAGACCACAGAGGTTCCTCACCAGGTGAATCCAGGGCCTCAAAAATTTACCATACACAGATAAGCAAAAAGCCCTGTCTCTCTACTCAGTTTCATACAGACACCGCAGAGGTGACCTCTGTCTAGCATACAAGGTGATCTCGGACCCCGCCTTGATGGGACTGCTGCATATCTGCAAGTCACACTCCACTCGAGTAACCTGCACACGCGGCCTCAACCTGGTCTGTGACATCAATAGGACTTGCTGGCGGGACAGATTTGTGTCTTAGAGACTCCCCCATCTATGGAATAAAAATCCCTCTCCATGTCAAGCAGAGTACCTCTTTACCCCTTTTTAAGCTCAATCTGGAAATATGGATGGGAAATAGAAAATACATCCCTAGGATTCCGCCCGTGTCCCTGCTGGACAGGGACATTGGGTGCTGATTTGTCTATGCATGGGTTAAACTCTTGGCTAGGCTTATAAGGGCCTCAGGGCCCATAGTCTAGTAACTTCCTATGATCCTATGATCATCACAAGAGCTTGAACTACTTCATCCAGAATGCTATGCAAATTATCATATAATGAGATAGAAATAAAATGTTTTATGATAATAAGACCAAGTGGACGAAAATGAGGTAAACAACTTGGTAAGGGGATTAATAAATGTATTTAAAAAATGTGAGGTAAGGCTCAGCCATCAGTGTAGCTGTATGCATACAATCCTGGTGTACAGTGACAGAGACTGTGTTATGATGCTAGGGATGGCAGTAGAATTAGTTGAAATGCACATGTCTTGAGACCATCCTCTTTGCCCGTAGCCATAATGGTCTGTGTCATCACCCAGTGTGCTGCTGAAGCATCTGATCAGGCCTAATATACCATTGCCTTCATAAAAAGAAAATAGTGGACTGCTATCGTCACATATAGGAATGTGGGATACTCAGCATACAAATTTCTGCGGACATCAGGTACGAGTATCATTGACAATCTTAGCAAAAGTCATCTTCCAGAAGACAACTGCAGACATGTTGCATATATTCCAGGCATCTACCTTATGGGTATTATGCCATTTCCTCATTGCAATGCTATAGCAAGTCAAGGAGGTTTGGTGTTTTCTACATACAACAAAGAAAGAAACAACACTGTTCAGGCATTCTTTGAAATAGCCAAATTTCCCTGAAGTACTTGGTGTCATCAGCTGCATCCCCATCACAATCACAAACCAACTGGGGACAAAGGGGTAAAGGTATATCAACCATAAGGTATCTTAATCAATCAGCTGCAAGGTGATGTGCAATATACAGGGTTTAATAAACTGTTTGTCAGTACACCACAGAAGCAGTTCCCATGACTCTCACATGTGGCACGCACGTGACTTATACCAGCAATTTGTGCAGTGTGACTGCTCTCACTGACATCTCATTGCTGGTAATCAATATGGTCTGGAGCTATGGTTTATTATACTGATTCATATCCAGCAGACTACAGTAGAGAATTCTTACAACTCCACAAAGTAGCAGACAGTATTGTACTGTAGTATGCTCCAGAAAGACACAGCAAGATATTTTCCATCTGTGCAATATTGTAGAATGTATTGGTACAAGGTCAGATACAGCAGGGTATTACCAATGTGGTGAAGATGTGAAAAAAAAAGACATGGAGCTGGAACTTGCTGGACAGTAATTGATAGACCTAGCTGCAGGGGATGATGGGGGTCAATGGCTAAGAGACAACATCTGGCTCATAGCTATGAACCAGATTAGACATAACAAAGACTAAGAAGGATGCACACAATAGTACAATGAGGCAGTGCATGGACTTACCATACTGTGCATCAGACACAAGCTACCCTGTTATTAGAGGACTGAGGATGGGGCACAATTCTCATCATATGCACAAGTGAAGTGGGACACAGTGACAAGTGCTGAAAGTGGTTAGAGTATGGAGGGATTAATGATATGAATGTGTTTGTGTTTCATGCCTGGAGATTGAGGTGAGCTTGGAAGAATATGCAGGGAATGGAGTGATGCATCTTCTGCAGGGTAGGTATACAAATTATAAGGGGTCATTTGTTAATGTGTGTGTGTGTGTGTGTGTGTGTGTGTGTGTGTGTGTGTGTGTGTGTGTGTGTGTGTTTGTGTGTGTGTGTGTGTGTTTGTCTATGTCTGAGTAGATACTACACCTGCAGATATTGCTGCATTGTGCACATCTTCTAGGTTTACTATCAATATGTTGAACGTCAAAATAATTTTTGACAGACATATCGAAAGTAAACCTCGAAAGTCAAAAAATAGAACAAGTTACAATGCCGAATCTGCTGACTGAATTCAGCAGATTCAACATTGTTTTTGAACATATCACATGATGTTCATATAGGAGCTCACGTAAAGTAAACTCCTATAATGAACATCCCGTTTTTGCAGGGGCAAGGTCCCCACACCCCCTGCTAACTCTATATTCCAACTCCGAGATTGCACTACAGTGAGGAAAGGGATACATTTCCCTAACCGCACTGTACTGTGATATCTGTATAATTCTTCAAATTTATATTAGCAAATGCACAATGCATTCGGTAATATAAACTTTCAAACACTGAGATGTTCACCCATATGAAAATTCGAACATCTGTACTTTTAATTTTTCATATGGATATATCTCAACTTGAAATTTTAATAGTAAACCCATTTTCTATGATATGCAGACATTGTTTGAACTAGCCCATCTTCCTGAAGCACTTGGTGTCATCAGCTGCACACCCGTCATTCGAAAGGTATTGGGTACAGATTGTGCATGTCCCATCTATGAGTACATCTCAACTAAAGAATAACATCAGCAAGAATTGCAGCTTCCACATGGAATGATGAGCTATGTGAACATGAACAGTTGCGCCACTATGATGACCAACATTCATGTCTATTCTAGAGCAGCCATGCTGGGCTTCAGAACTATCAACAATAGTAGCAGGAATTGAGGATGTAGCACTATATTACTTTAATCCAAGTGTCCTATGGTGTGGTTCCACAGTGGAAGAAGATAAGGGATGGACATGTGAATTGTGTTGGCCTAGAATGTGGCAGCAGGTGCCACTGAAGAATATAGACAAACCCTGCAAAAAAAGCTACCAATGTATATTAAGCCTTCTCTGAGGTCATCAAGCAACCCATATACTACAATAATTAGCTCTGCTGTGGTTCCACCGACATAATTATGTGCCTAGATGACTGTCTCCACATGCATTGCATGATGGCCTTTGACACACTCTGCATAGGCGTGGGCAATACCTATGACATTGCTGGCAAGTGACATGACTGTCTTCTACTACTGTTTCCATGCTTGTTTGAACCACTAGTTACTATGTTGGCTGGAGTGCAGGGGGTGAGTGTGCACCTTGCGCTGTCATGCTGGCTGCATCCAGTCTTTTATTGGTTAGTTAGGGATCAGTAGCTGGTTGCAGAGCCAATAGAGCTTTGTTTGTGGAAGGGGTAGGTAACATGGCTGATAAAGTATCCATGATGGACCATTTCATTTTTCATCATTGACTGTTGAGCTCAGATAATTACCTGACATCAGGAATGCCGACATCCACCGTGTAGGACCCTTAGACTGAATCACCTATGAAACCAGACAGAAAAAAATATCAATTATACTGTAACTTCATCACAGTTGTCAGAGCCACAAGAACTGCACCATGCCTGGAAGCCCACGTATTTGTGCAAAAGCTGGTGGCTGCTGAAGCCCTGAAGTGCCTACAGAGATTACATGACTGTATTCAAAATATCAAAAGACAAGTTGTGATGTAATGTACTACATCCCCCTGTCCATTCCTTTTGAAAGCTAAAAAAGTAACTGGCAGTGTACCACAGTGCTCAGTTTTGGATCCTCTCTCATTTAGCATTTATTTCTCAGACCTTCAGATAAAAGCTCCTGGCCTATGGTTAATTAATTACGTAGATGACTGTAAACTGGGTGTTGTTATTCGATCTTCAACTGACTCACAATTCCTCCAACATGAGTTAGACCATGTTAACAACTTGTAAAAGGATGATAGTCTCAAAGTAAGTGAAAACAAAGTAGTATAGTTCATTTTGGTAAACAAATCAGTTTTGCTAACATAATAAGTGATGCGCCCCTCAGATCAGACATTGTAATGGATGTAGGCACTCATATTGATAATTCCTTCTAATTTGACCCACATGCCTCCACAGTATTTCAGAAAACCTTCACTCTGGCTCATGTAATTTCCAATGGCATCTCCACTAGATACAAAGAAGGCTTCATTTCCCTTTACATATATCTTAGCAGACTCACTATTGAATATAATACACCTTTTGTCATGTATGTGTATAAATATACAATTTGAGAGACTTGTGACATTCATAACTAAAAATATCAGTGGCCTCAAAAATCTTTGTTATCAGGACAGATGTCAGCCCTTTCTATGTTCTCAGTCTCTTACAGATTCCTCCATACTGACCTGTGCCTAGACTGAGTATTGAGAGATCCAACCTTATTTGACCTTGTATTCCATCAGAGAAGTAATTGTACCTCAAATACTCAGTTATGGAAAGTAAACCTTCATCAGCAGATAAATAAGACATGTTGACATGTTAGTTTCATATCCCAACATATTCCTCAGCTCTGGTGCAAACTTCTACTACATGCCAAGCAGAGTAGCACCCTTGCCACATTCAAGTTCAGCCTAGATAATTGGATGGGCATCCTCAAATTCTCCCCAGTCTATCTTGTCTTACCCTCCTTGAGGCTAAAGGTAACTTCTGAATATTTTTTTAGCTAGGCTTGTAATGGTCTGCAGACTGACTGCCTAATACTTATGTATGACCCTATGAACCTATGAACCTATTATGTCTATATAAGGGCACGCTCATTTGGGACATCACCAACAGACACCCACTCTGGTGAGTAAATTTCACCACCATCATTCAGTCCTCAATCTGTGGTCTGTCACCCCAAACAGTGATTCCAAGATCCCTTCTGAATCCTTGAAGTTGGTTTGAGGAGGCAGACCCTCACCTGTGACCATTTTCTCTTGTACAAGTATGATAGCTATATTACAGACAAGATATGCCAAACAATAACACTGACACCCACTAAAAAGTCCCACCATACACTGTCACAGAAGGTCTGGTTGTTTTTATTAATCAAGAGGTTTTGTTGGCTGTGTACATAAAAGGGCTGAAGAAAGATATACATTTGCTTGGGAGATCTTCTCCTGCTGCTTTCTCTCCTTAGGAGTTGTCTCATCTTCTAAATATGAACATAGAGCTAGATTCAGTGATTGGGCACTTACATGTACTTCATTCCTTCTAGAGTCCTCCTCCACCTATGTCTAAAGTGTATACATCCTGTGTGACACCTAACCCACTACACTGATCAACTATACTGGTCTCTGACATTGACATGAGCAACTGAGTGAAGCCAGACACAGGTGTGCCTCCACCACACCTTGCCATATAGAATGTACCAGATACACCTGCTGCAATTTATGTGGTTGGGCAGTGCATTGTTTCATGGGGTTTTTGTAACACCCCTCACTTTACCACACATTTGGTAGCCAGCCTACATGTGGATAGATGCTGATGTGTGCACCTGTACCCTGCATTTCTCCTTTTGACTGTGCTAGATAGCATGTGGTACCCATGTACCTGGCAGCATGGTGTTGCGACCACATAAATAAAGCTTTATAGCACTTAAGAACTTTTCCCTCTGAGCAACTAACAAAAGATGCAATTAAGTTGCACTGTAGAGCAATAAATGTTTCTTTTTTTGGTAACAAAGGATTTTATGATGAATTTGCCTGAATCAAAACTGCTGATGATATTAAAACATTAGCAATAATGATTAAGATTCCTGGGGTTTGTGTTTTAGCAGTTATATTTCATTCATGACAAGAGAGTAGTTACTTTCATACAAGGTAACTTTCTATTCAGAACAGTAGTAACCAAAAACCTAACAGTCATGAAGGCTTTAACATTCAGACAGTTTTTTAATAGTTTGAGTACTTCTGTATAAATGTAAATTTGCCTTTGCATAAGTGTTAATTCAATAAAGGCTTTTAAAAAATGTTCAGTTTTAACAGTTTAACAAAACTTTGTCCAGTATTGTTCTTCAGAGAGATTAGTCAAAACCACGGCAAAACAACACTTATCTCTTTCTGTCTCTCTCCCTTCCTCTCTCTTTCTTTCTCCAATTCTTTCATTTAACTAAACTACATTTTAAGTAATGTACAAACTTCACACAACATCAATGTATTCTAATTCTCATTAGTCTCTGCCATTCTCATTCATTGTTAATTGGACATTATTGCAAATTCATATTTTCTGTTAAGCAAAATATCTAACTCAAAAAGGCTGTTTGTTTAGACTAACAAATTACAGATTATAACTTCTTGTTTTCCTCCTTTGGAATTAACTAGTTTCTCTATGCAATGCTTATACTTCAATTTATTGGCAAGGATTTGAGAAAAATCATGTAGGCTTTGTGAAAAGCCTACATGAAGTTTATGTGTTAGAGCAATGAGCAGCAACGCTAGTCACATATATTTGCCACTCATCACATGTACATGAATACAAACATGTTTTTGTGGCCAACAACAGTGTTGGCAGCCAGGAAAATGTGTTGGGCAGCATGATGAGCACACACAATAAACAAACAAGCTTGCCTGCAGGCAAACCTGTAAAGTATGCTCACACAGACAGCACAAAGAGCTACATAGGGCTAATAATGCAAACTATACTCAGGCAGGGAAAGTGTACTGAGTGTACTGTGCACATAAATCAAACATGAATACAAAATAATTAAGAGATGAGGGAAAAGGGCAAGAGCAACTACAATACATGAGTTAACTGACAAGAAAAGTGTGCTGAGGAGAATTTGCACAGAAATCAAAGAGATATGTACAGCAATATGTAAGAAGGAACAGTAAATGTTCAAAATCTAGTAAGATAATTGATGTGAACATGCTCATGTCACAAAGACAATATTGTAATAATAAAATATGGCAATATGTATGTCATACTAATTAATGTGGTCATGCTTCCTGAGCAAATATAGGTAAATAAAAGCAGACATGATATTATAGGATGTGACAGTTACACAAATGAACCTTGTAACAGAAGGGAATGACATGACATATGAATGTCATTGACATGCTGAATTGAGATGACAATTGGCAAGGGCAGTATATGTATTAGGGGATGTTTGCACAGCATGCATTTCCGTTAATAGAATATGTTGGAAAATAGTAATGGATCAGAAGCCATAATCTGTTTTTTCAAGACTCAAACCCATTCCATCAATGTTACCACTGAGCTGCATATTAACTGTGTACACCACAGAAGTAGACCTAACACATGTATAATGAGGGTCACCCTTGAAGGAAATTATGCACTTCCATATTCTAATAGTTATGCATCCTATATGTAGGTGTATGTAGTGTTGCAAATGTGAGAGCAGAGTGTGACATATGTAACACCTTTGTGTAAGGCACTCCTGCCTGACACAGTTGTTGCTTAGACAGATAGGAACAGATGCAAACACCATACTATGATGAAATGTATTCCACAGAGCTGTGTATTGTTGGCATCTGCTGCAGGAAGTAGCAATGGGTATTGTCACAAACAAATGAAATAATGTGTGAATTAAAAAATAGTCTCAGATAATAAATGTCATATCAGCATGTCAGACTGATGGCAATTAAATGAGTATGCTCATGTGCACACAGTTGTGATTAGTCCTATATCAATATTCCATGGTCAAGAAAGGTTTCTTGGTATACCACCCAAGAACTGGAGCACACTTGTGTACACCACAGGACTCAATGCATTTGCCAAAGTAGCACCCTCACCATGACATTGGCAGAACAAATGTCTACTGCCATGAAATCCAAAGCTACATTCACATGTGTTCATTCAACATATCAGGGGATAAAACTGATGTATTGTACGGGTTGTTGTGTGATGTCAGTACATTCATACAAAAATGAAACCCTATGCTACAGATGAACATCAAGCTGTACAACTGATCCAAATAAGCATATGGTTATTAATCACATTCCTAACAGTGAAACTATTATCACGTCTGTTAAACTCTACCTATGTGAAGTCAATCAATCAGATGTACTGCATTTGCCCATAATTTTTATCTTCTAAAATTGATGGGTGAGGTCTCTTCCACTCTATACGTACAAAGTATAATTGGAGAGGATATCTTTCAAGTAGAAAAGTTAAGGACACAGATGCTTAGAGTCACTCAATGCTGCTTTGTAACACTTGCCTAAACATTGAGAAAATCAGCGCCATACTGATTGATGAATGTGCCATGGTATAATTGCATGGCCAATAATTGTCATATGTGTGGTTATGTGAAAGTATTACATCATGTGTATGAATCAAGGAATATTTGTCCCTGTAATTACCCAGAAAGAATCTTGCTATATGTCAGACAACATTGCCTGATGCTAGGTATACCCAAACACACTTTTACGCCTCTGCTGTTCTCACTGTGATGGTAGAACAACAATTATGTACAATGTCAATATGATCCCATAATGGAACACATGCCTTACTTAGGCAACAACATACATTACATCATCATGTGTCCTCAGTCCAGAGGAGCTGTCTCACTACAACTGTTATGAGTCATTCATGGATCATCAGGTTATGCTGATAGCATTTATACGTTAAAGAATGGTACTGATATTAACAATTTTATATACTCATGCATGAGCAATTTGGATTGTGAATACCAAGCAATGCTTCATGCTACAATGCAGAAGGGATAAAAATAATGATGTATGTGTGTCAAGGCTGTATGTGGTTGTATATCATTAGTTACTGTCAGTGCTGCAGAGCAGACCCAACTGTCCAGAATGAAGTGGTCAGTTAACTACATTTCACATGAGTATGTTAAACAATTTACCTGTAATGAAGTAGTATAATCCATTCCTAAAGTGTAATGCTGAGAAACATATTTGCATAGATGTTGGAAAAGTGTTAGTGTATATGTGATTATAATTTGATGTGTTGAACCGGGACTGTGAAGTACCACTATTTATTGGTATTCACTGGTGCTCCACATGCTGTATTATACATTTCCATGCTAGTACCAAAGCTGAATTCAAAAATGACAGGTTGTGCTTGCCTTCTTCATCTCTAGGACGGTAAGCTGGGAGTGCTCTGCTGAAGATAAAAGTAAAACATTTAATTTGGTTTGCCTTTTGCTGCACAAATGGGCATAGAAGTGACGCACGGTCATCAGGACTCTGGATAGTACATAAGAGAGAAAACTCAACTGTTAACCTAGCTTTATCTGTTAACCTAGCGTTGTCTGTTGACTTAGCCTTGTCTGTGGCACAATGTGTAAACTCTCTGAGCAAAATGAAAAAGCAGAGTTGAAACTGGGCTTGACTCCAGGGAGCAAGTGATTTTACATATTGTGTCAGAATGTGATTATTATGGTAACTTTTTATCATGACTTTAGGAATATCTAGGAGTAACTATTTTAAATATGTTGCCTGGCCAAATTTTGTGTTTAATAGCTACTGAAATAATAATTTATACCTACTACATACAAGACATGGTTCAAGGGAAACCACAAGTTAACTGAGTGTACAATGTGTTGTAAGGCAGATACTCAACCCATTATGCAATAACACCTGAAATGCCATTTATCATCACATACTACAGTTTCTCTTTGCCAGACCTCATGCAAATGTTGAGGACTACAAATGATCAAACAGAAGAGGCTTAGACAAAGACACTGGCAACTCATTCACAGCAAAGACACTTAGAAAAAAAAACAGGCAGTAAGAGCCTCACTAATGCTGGATTCAAAATGTTGTCAAGATGAAAATAATTAAGTTTACAGACTTGATCATTATCTCTACACCCCAACAAAGAAATCATACTTCAAACATGTCAACATCCCACCTGTGAAGGGGCAATGATAACATATTCTGCTAATGGAAGATGTAGCTATTATTCTTCAGCAAAGTAATGGCAGTCTGAAAATGCCATATCATGACATTTACATCCATCAGCCCAATGAATAGTCAGCAGTACAAAGGGGTCATCTGTCATGCTCAGTATCAGTATCTCATGGATCTGGGGATTAAGAATATATTGGACAGGCAAAACCTAATGATGACATGAGCAGAATAAAGGTGGTTTCCTAATTTTCCAAAAGTCATGGATGTGTTGGCAAATGCTTAACTGGAAAAAAAGTAAGATATGTGTCAGACCCAATATGACTTTGTCAAAGGATGGCTTTACCTGCTCAGTCTGGTGGACTTTTTTGACAAAGTCACCTGGGCCATGGATGAGGGTAAAACAGTACACACTGCTTATCTAGAACTGGCCAAAACATTCAACATAATCACCCACTCATGGATCATAGATAAATGGGGTCTATATCGGAACATGGAATGAAGAAAATATCGAAGCATACAACATTGAACACAGAACATCAAATGCACATAACTCCGAAAGTGCAGAATTCCGAAAACAGACGTCACAAACAAAAACACTTTGCCATCCACTCACCTAAGCATAACACACCAAACACCACGCCTCTTAAACTGTCAAAACACAACCCAGCCACCTAATATAACTACCCTACAAACTTAAATACTGAGTACTCTACTCCGCTCAACAAAAAGTAAATATGAAAAACAAAATCAGCATACTACCACACAACAATAACCAAACTACATACACACTATCAGAAAACAACAAAATATTTACATTATTAACTACTAAAACACACAATCTACAACCTATTTCTTATGTGGGGAGCTTCTACCCCCACACTCCCCAACGTGGGGGACTGTGCCCCCCACACCCCCCTACTTAAATATACCAACTCTGAGATTGCACCACAGTGGAGGTAATACATTCACATGTATCACTCCGATGTTATGGGTCTTGCTTACCCTGCTATTGCACAGTGATTCATAGCAGATGTTCTTCACATTTCCCAGTGACGTCAGGGTGTTGAACTTTGCATGGGCCAACTATGGCAATCCAGGGTTTTCGTTTTCAGAATTTTGAGCATTCGGCATTGTTTGCATTTGAGGTTTAGTGTTTGATGTTGTGCGATTCGACATTCTGCGTGTTCTATGTTCCAATATACACCCAGATAAATGTAATGAGTTAAGCATAGAACTCTACATCATCAGATGGATAGCCAGCTGGCACACTGACAGGGCACATGTTGTCTGAAGAAGTGAATCCCCTTCCGATAAGAAATCCCCAGTGTTGGATGCCTCTGGTTCATCAAGTTTACTGATGACTGTAAGTTTGCAGCAATCACTGAATCCCCAAATGATGTCGACATCCTAGTAAAAGGCCTGAA
Source organism: Protopterus annectens (assembly GCF_019279795.1). Taxonomy (NCBI): domain Eukaryota; kingdom Metazoa; phylum Chordata; order Ceratodontiformes; family Protopteridae; genus Protopterus; species Protopterus annectens. The sequence continues at coordinate 801,469,798 of NC_056729.1, forward strand.
AATGACAAACAACTGGTGGCAAAGCCATGGTATGAGACTAAATACTAAAAAATGCATAATCATACTCTTAGATATCCTTGCAAATTACAATATTGATAGCACAACCCTAAAAGTAGACCCAGTGGTGAAGGACCTAGAAACACAGATAGATATTAAACTAAACTTTGACCACCAAGTAGCTACAGTAGTGAGGAAATCCTTTTGTGTGGCTCAAGTTATAAGTAAAGACATGGCATCAAGATCAAAGAAAGTCATAGTGCCAATGTAATCAGCCCTCATCAGGCCCATAATTGCATACAATGCTCCCTAATGCATGTACCTAAACAAGCACTAACACCAACTGGAGTGGCCCAAGAAGTTTATCATTAAAAAAATACAAACCATAAGACAAATGTATTATGCAGACTAACTATAGGCCCTACCCATTTACTCTGTCTCATATTGTTTATTGAGAGGGGATCTATGCCTAACTTATAAGGCATTTTTTGATCCAGCCCTGATGAAAATGTTACATATTCGCAAGAAAAATTATACAAGAGTTATGCATCCATGGATCTGAACTTTATATCTGACTCTAACAGAACTTGCTCGAGAGCCAGATTTGTATCCCAATACCTACCTTACCTATGGAATGAACTTCTCATCTTCATAAAACAAAGCCCATCCCTGACTGTTCAAAGAAGAATTTGGATAAATGGATGGGGAACTGTAAATTCACTCATAGGGTACTGCTCATGTCCCTTATGGACAGAGACAGTCTGTAAAATGATTCAAGACTCCAACACCTAAAGACCCACTACCCTGATACTTCACCATCATATATCTGGGGAATAAAGATATAATATTGCCATAGCATGGATATTACTGGCTAGGATTGTAAAGACTCTTGTGCCATTAGCTTGACAATCACCTATGAACCTATGAAACATATCATTGAAGAAGAACATCACAGTAAGAAATAATGTGACATCCATATGGAATTGAACCCTTTATACTATGGTCAAAAATAAAGCTTCAGACAACTGATTTATGTCAACACTCCATAGATGCTGTAATTAGCTAGATGCAATAGTAAAACAGCTGATGCATTTACTGCTGGCAGTGATTTCCTGTCATCTGCCTTTACTATGTATTCTGATAGTGCAGCATATCTAAACATCTTTACATGATAATAACTGGATTACTATGGGTGAGGGGAACAACTGACCAGGTTTTGTCATAGGACATGTACAGCCATTCACCATCACTCAGCATTGGTGTATAATGTCAAAGTCCATGAAAATGATGAGGGGGAAAGTGAAGGCTTTCTTATGGGACATTTCTAGCCATATATGTTGTGTGTGAGTCTATTTTTTGACCAGACTAAACCTGTGAACATAGAATTGACAGAAAAGTGGTGAAATGGGGGTGGCAAGTGGATGGGAGGTCACAAGGGAAAAATATAGGAATTTTCAGGAAGGAGATAGGACAGAACAATAGCTATTCACTTCTCCACAATGTAAATTTAAATGTGTAGACAGAATTTGCTGATTTTGGACTGTCACTACACCAAGGGTAGGTGACAACAACAAAATAATGTTGTACAGCCAATTGTACCAAATCGAGTGTGTCAAGAAGACACATAGATGAAGTAGAGAGCTATGCATGGGTTGTTATTTTTTTTGAGGGACAGGTGCCCAGTTTTATTTTTTTTATCTTTCAAGCAGAGAAGAATGTTGGGTAAGGGACTTAGGAATATGAGGATCAGGTAGGAAGGGTAGGAGAGAAGGCAGGCACTGAGGTACAGGACAAACAAGACAAACAAGAATAGTCATGGACAAAAGGTTCTGGGGCACCATGACTGGGGATAGGCAGGGGACATCAGAGGAGCATCCATGTCAAGCCTGAGAACAGTGAGAATCTAGCCTTCACCCTCAGAACTGTCATAACTGTCTCCTGTCTCAGTTTCCTGTGTCCCTTGGCAATGTAATGAAGCACCTTTTTCTACACAGCCAATTAAGACAGTGAATCTCTCTTCTTTTACATCCTTCACCAGCCCTGTCTTGGTGGATGACAAAATCACCACCTCCACTATTAGTACTCATGGCAGGTACCAGTGCACCAGCTGCTGAAGCAGAGCTACCTGATGCAGATGGGGCAAGTTAGGCAGGGGTGGTGGAGGCCTAGGACCTTCAAGTGCTGGGTGTCAGTACTGCAACCTGTGGAGGGAGGGATGGCTGATCTGCAATGGTTTGTCTACCTCTCTGTGAAGCATGTCAGTTTTTGTTAGCAGAAATTTATGACAAGACATCCTTTTTAGCCATTTAAAATATCCCCCAAAAAAGAAAAAAAATGAGAGGGGTGGGGTGAGACAAAAAAGAGAAATAATTAGATCCATGGCATTTCATGTTACTATATGTTATGATTATTCAGTCTATACACCTTTGTCACATTCAGGTATGCTGGGAAGGTCTTACTCTGTTGTACCATTAATCAATCACACTGATATGAGAGCATAAATACAACTATTTTTTACAGTATTGCCATATTGCATGCAAGCACAATAGCTATTAATTTTATATTAAGACCTGATGCATATGTACCCTGTGCCTCCCTGAGGTGAGTTAACCTCTATTGGTGTACCTCACAGTTCACTGCAATGTCTTCTACAGCTGTATAACACAGAAGAAGACAAGAAGAGACATGAAAGCATATTGAATAACAGTCTTGGCTGGGTACTGTATTCTGTATCATTTAATGCAGATAAGTCAGTAGCCTTACACAACTGAGGGTTGTCATTAGTTTTAAACTCATCCTCCCATTGGCTGAGGAAGTCCTTCTTTTGTCATTTCAGGTCATTATAGTGGTGATGACAATTCTTAGCAGTGTGTGAGATGCCAATTGCACTGGAGACAGCCTTGGTTAATCTGTCTCAAGCCTCAGTCTTATACTGAGATGCAGTATAGTGCCTCCTACAGCAGTCTACAGGTGTAGTACTTCATGAGGAGTGCCAAGAAATTCGGGACTCCTCAACACCCCACATTTGAGCTTTGAATTTAGCACCATCCTCTACTGCACCAGTCATGCCTGCAAACGTCAGGCAGTGACTCTAAGTATGAACTGGTGTGAAATTCCAGTCCAGCATTTAACAGCTACTGTGTAAGCATGCACAACCATGATAAATACGTTTGCACAATGGAAAGCACAGAGAGGCATTTGTAAACATAGAGCAAGGTATTTTATCAAACAGCAATGAAGGTGTGAAACATGGCAGTCAGATTTGCCATGTGTGATTCTCAGCTTATTCACACTTCAGATGGTCAACGCTGACATGCTCAATGGCTTTGATTGTTATCCTTTGTGTTTTGGAGGTTAAATAGGATGACTTGGCACATAACCTCACAGAATTACACACTGTAAAAAAGTTAGTTGATCAATGTGAGAATCACAATGAAAAAATAATGCATAAATTTCAATCAAGGTGATAATTTGTCAGTGTTTCAGGAGAACTCCCTTTCAACAGTGTTTATTACAGATAAACTGCATTGAGTATGAATGGAGATATACTTCAGATAAGCCTGTATGTGTGCGACTTTAGGAAGTCTTGTGAAATGCATTCCAATGAAAAAGGCATTATTACTGTTTGTCAGATGGTGAGACTTTCATGAGCTGATTAATGCAGTTTAGGGTATGATGCATAGATACAAACTTCACTACACATACTCTCCTAAACACAGACTTGGGCTATGTGAGGAGAGAAGGTGATTTTAACTTAAGTATTCTGCCCATCATTTATTTTATTTTATTTATTTAACATTTGTTTATCGGGAAAGTCCGACTTGGAACAAAGCCAATTTTCAGCAGAGGCCTGGGGAAAAATGCTCCAGATGTATGTCTTTGTAACATCAGAGGAAACCAGAGTACAAAGGAGAAAACTCACATTAATGCAGGGAGGAAATGCAGACTCCGCACAGAAGGGACTCCAGCTGCAAATCGAAGAGGAGAACCTCTTGCTGTGAGGCAACAATGCTATCGCTGCACCACTGCACTGTCTTATGCATATTATAGATATGCAAGTGCATTTTTAATTCATTATCATAATTTTCCTGGTTAAACAATTATACAAACATTCAACTGTGTTTCATCAGTAAATCACTATGAGATATACTACTTAGAAAAATTAATTTATTCAAAGCATTAATGAGAGATTTCTTGCAACAAACAATTATGATAGCCATTTGTATGTAGTGCTAACTTCCTTATCAAAGTGTTGATAGAAATTGCATTCTGACAACCTTTGTAAATATAAATGCTAGCTACATTTGAACCCTGGACTGCTTTGTTTTATCTCTATATTCAAGGCACTTAAACTTTGTGTCACAGATACAGTTACAAGTATGTGTATGTTCTCCAGTCAGTAGTGTCCAGAGTGTTGATGTTCTTGCATTTCCACTAACCATAATTGTGCTAGAGAAGGCATCCCAAATAAAATTTGTCACTTTTTTCCTTAAGTGGGTAAGCTTGATTGTGCATCACTCGACAGTGAGCAACTGCACAAGGCAAGAAACAGGAAAAAAAATATAGGATGTTCTGATGAAAGTTAAATCATACATGTGAAATATTTCCACATTCCCTTCACACTGTGTGGATTTGAACTCCTGAGAGACACTGTATGGAATTCAACTCCTGAGAAACTCTGTTACGGGGCCAAAAGCACTGCATTTACAGTTTGTGCCACAGAAACAGGTACACGAAATGTGCACATCACTCACTCAGAAATATCATGCATTGCTGCCAAAACTGTTTGCTCTAATGGAGATTACAGAATTGAAATTGTTCACTCTTTCCTTCACCTGTGAGCCTTGTTTGAACTTTGCAAAGCAATGTGGAAATTACGCAGGCAAAAAACATGTGTATAACAATCTATATTCCACACAACAAAAGACAAGCTGTATTTTCACATCTGCTGCAAACATTCAGAGTAGCATTGGACTTCAAGTTGGATTCAAATATTGCATCCTCTTTTTTATTTCTTTAAAATCATTTCATTTAACCTGTGTGGTACACAGATGAGATGTATAAGTTCTCTTACTGCTGCTCTGAGTCATCATTCTCTTTTGGCTTTTCCCGTTAGGGGTCGCCACAGCGGATCATCTCTTTCCATTTCTTCCTATCCTCTGCATCTTGCTCTGTCACACCAACCGCCTGCATGTCCTCTCTCACCACGTCCATAAACCTTATCTTAGGCCTTCCTCTATTCCTCTTACCTGGCAGCTCCATCCTTAGCATCTTTTTCCCAATATACCCATCATCCCTCCTCAGCACATGTCCAAACCAACGCAATCTCGTCTCTCTTGCTTTGTCTCCAAACTGTCCAACATGAGCTGACACTCTAATATACCGATTCCTAATCCTATCCATCCTAGTCACACCGATTGCAAATCTTAACATCTTTAACTCTGCCACATCCAGCTCTGACTCCTGCCTTTTGTCAATGCCACTGTCTCCAACCCATATAACATAGCTGGTCTCACTACACTCTTGTAGACCTTCCTTTCACTCTTACGGATTCCGTCTGTCACAAATCACTCCTGACACTCTTCTCCACCCATTCCACCCTGCCTGTACTCTCTTCTTCACCTCTCTTCCACATTCACCATTACTCTGAACTGTTGATCCCAAGTACTTAAACTCGTCCACCTTTACCAACTCTACTCCCTGCATCCTCACCATTCCTCTACCCTCCCTCTCATTTACACACATATATTCTGTCTTAGCCCTGCTGACCCTCATTCCTCTGCTCTCTAGAGCATATCTCCACCTCTCCAGAGTCTCCTCAACCTGATTCCTACTCTCACTACAGATCACAATGTCATCTGCAAACATCATAGTCCACGGGCCTCCTGTCTGATCTCATCTGTCAACCTGTCCATCACCACTGCAAATAAGAAAGGACTCAGAGCTGATCCTTGATGTAATCCCACCTCCACCTTAAACGGATCTGTCACTCCCACTGCAGTCCTCACCACTGTCACACTACCCTCGTACATATCCTGTACCACTCTTACGTACTTCTCTGCCACTCCCGACTTCCTCATACAATACCACAACTCTTCTCTAGGCACCCTGTCATATGCTTTCTCCAAGTCTACAAAGACGCAATGCAACTCCTTCTGACCTTCTCTGTATTTCTCCATCAACACTCTCAGAGCAAACATTGCATCTGTAGTGCTCTTTCCTGGCATGAAACCATACTGCTGATCACTAATCATCACCTCCCTTCTTAACCTTGCTTCCACTACTCTTTCCCATAACTTCAAGCTGTGACTAATCAGTTTTATCCTCTGTAGTTACTGCAGCTCTGCACATCACCCTTATTCTTAAAGATAGGTACCAAAACACTTTTCTCCACTCCTCAGGCATCCTCTGACTTTCCAAAATTTCATTAAACAATCTAGTTAGAAATTCCACTGCCATTTCTCCTAAGCACCTCCATGCTTCCATTGGTATGTCATCTGGGCCAACAGCCTTTCCATTCTTCATCCTCTTCATAGCTGCCCTTACTTCCTCCTTGCTAATCTGTTTCACTTCCTGATTCACTATCCCCACATCATCCAACCTTCTCTCTCTCTCATTCTCTTCATTCATCAGCCTCTCAAAATACTCTTTCCATCTACTCAACACACTCTCCTCTCTTGTGAGTACCTTTCCCTCACTATCCTTTATCACCCTTACATGCTGCACATCTTTCCCAGCTCTGTCCCTCTGTCTAGCTAATCGGTACAGGTCCTTTTCTCCCTCTTTAGTGTCCAATCTCTCGTACAACTCTCCATATGCCCTATCCTTAGCTTTTGCCACCTCTCTCTTTGCCATGCGCCTCATCTCCTTATACTCATGTCTACTTTCTTCATCTCTTTGACAATCCCACTTCTTCTTCGCCAGCCTCTTCCTCTGTATACTCTCCTGTACTTCCTCATTCCACCACCAGGTCTCCTTGTCCTCCTTCCTCTGTCCAGATGTCACACCAAGCACCTTTCTAGCAGTCACCCTTACTAGTTCTGCTGTAGTTACCCAGCTATTCGGTAACTCTCCACTGCCTCCCAGTGCCTGTCTTAACTCTTCCCTAAACTCCACTTCACAATCACCCTTTTTTAACTTCCACCATTTAATCCTTGGCACAGCTTTCACATTCCTCCTCCTCTTCTTGATCACCAACGTCATTCTACATACCACTAATCTATGCTGCTTAACTACACTTTCACCTGCCACCACTTTACAGTCTCCAATCTCCTTAAGACTGGCCCTCCTACATAGTATATAATCAACTTGTGAGCATCTTCCTCCACTCTTGTACGTCACCCTATGCTCCACCCTCTTCTTAAAATACGTATTCACCACAGCCATGTCCATCCTTTTCGCAAAATCCACAATCATCTGACCTTCTGCATTCCTCTCCTTAACACCATACCTACCCATCACTTCCTCATCCCTCTGTTCACTTCACCAACATGCCCATTAAAGTCCGCTCCAATCACTAGTCTCTCACCCTTGGGTACACTCACCACAACTTCATCCAACTCACTCCAAAATTTCTCTTTCTCTTCCATCGCACACCCAACTTGAGGAGCATATGCACTAACAACATTCATCATTACACCATCAATTTCGAGCTTCATAAACATCACTCGGTCAGACACTCTCTTCACGTCTAAAACACTCTTGGCATATTGTTCCTTTAGTATAACCCCTACCCCATTTCTCCTGCCATCCACACCATGATAAAACAATTTGAACCCGTTTCCTAAACACCTGGCCTTACTTCCCTTCCATCTGGTCTCTTGCACACAATATATCAACCTTCCTTCTCTCCATCATATCAGCTAGCTCTCTTCCTATACCAGTCATACTGCCAACATTCAAAGTTCCTACCCTCACTGCTACACTCCTAACCTTCCTCCTATCTTCCTGCCTTTGGGCACGCCTTCGCCCTCCTCTTCTCCTTCAGCCAACAGTAGCCCAATTTCCGCCAGCACCCTGTTGGCTAACAGTACTGGTGGCGGTCGTTGTTAACCCGGGCCTCGACCGAACCGGTATGCAATTATGAAAAGTTCTCCGCATCAGTAATTTTTGGCAGAAGTTTTATGCCGGATGCCCTTCCTGACGCAACCCTCCCCATTTATCCGGGCTTGGGACCGGCACAAAGAAATGCACTGGCTTGTGCATCCCCAGTGGCTGGGTTCTTACTGCTGCTCTGAGTGATGTAGTAAAATGACTTCTATTCAATGTTTCAAAATGCTGCCAGTCATCAGAGCACTTTGCCAAAACTCATGCAAATGAGGAGCAAAAAAAAAAAGAAAAAAGACAATTGCCACTATTGACAAATATCCTTGAATAATAATGAAAAGGAAGTAATGTGAAGTTTTCTAGATCTGTGTGTGTGTTACAACCTGATCATATGTTCAAAAATATGCATTAACTCTGTCAGATACCACACTATCTTTATCTGATCCCTCAGTTCAGTTCAATAACAATACATGACTCTTTTGTGTGTTTTATCCTCTTTGCCACCAACACAGGACAAGTAATTGCTTCTTTTTCATTTGCTTCAACATCTCTAGGTCCATGTTATGTTGATAAATAGTTTGTGCTAATAATAGCCCATACCATTTTAATGTCAGGTTGCCAACAATTCTAGCTATTTCTACTCTTTTATTTTCTGAGCATCTTCCCCTCCTCTCATTTTAACTACAGAAATGCAGTGTCATGATCATTTATTTACATCTTTGTTTTAATGTGTGGTATAGCTGAGCAACATTTCAGACAGACTTTAAGCAGAAGATGGACATAGTGCTCTTATTGCCAGAATATCAGTGTTATTCAGGTTGTTCTCATAGCTCCCAAGGTGGTTACATGTTTTATTATAAGTATACTTTGCATGACACAGACACTTCAGAATGAACATTCACTTCAGTTTTGCTTGTCGTAGTGAGAGCACAAAGTAACACGTGTAAGCTATTAACAGGTAACAATTGACATTGCTTCTCACTGTAGTCCTAGTGTGTGTGCATGCAATCATGTAGTTACTTACACCATGATTACATCCCCTACACCAAGAGATAATTTTGTTACAGAACACTAATGATTTCTCACCTCATTTGCATCTTCACAGTGCTTAGAGAGCTGAAGCTATACTATAGAAAGGAAATGGTGTAGTTATGGAAGTGGAAGGAGGGGGTACTAATAAAATACAGACAGAGCATTACTGCTAGATACATGGAGGAGAGTGATCTACAAATTACTGTACTATTTCATGAGTTATGTTTGTCCTCTACACAAACTGCTTGCATGTTTATATTTTGAATGTATTTCAAATGGAAAAAAAAAATTGTGATGTATGCAATTTTAAAAATACACTGCCGGTGTACTAAAAATATGTCAGCTCTTGCTGTGCTGTCCAATTCAGTGTGGTTACTTCAATGTATTGTGCTATAAGTTGCTATTGCATAACTTCCTCAACCATGTGGATGACTCACTGGATAGGATGAGTGATACACTGGATTGGGCAGTGTTTGTGATGGTACATCTGCTGGGGATAGCGATCATACACATGGCTTTGGTATCACCCTTGACATACTGCACCACCCCACCCTGTGAAAATGATGATGACTGTGCCATGGGCTTTTTTCATTTGAGTTTGGCTTACAGTTGCATACATGTGTGATGCACACAGTGGATTGGTATGAGACCAGCAGTATGCAGGTAGTTTAGCTTCTTACGCATTTGTTCATATAATACAGGTTCCTCACTTACCTTGATATTACTGCAGTTATGAGTCAAGTGCTTTGGATTTGTCTCTTTGATGATATCCATACACAGACACTACATAGAGAAGTAAAGTATGTGTACATCAGATGGGATCACTTTTAATATTTGTATGTGCTTAAATTGTTATGTGCATTCCTTCACTTGTGAGTATGTGTGCTATCACTTGTCTGTTAGCTGCTGAGTGTGTGTGTGTGCTAACATTTGAGTCTTAGCTGATTAGTGTGTGTGCTATCCTTTACCTCTTAGCCAGTACAAGGGCATATTGTGCATGCCTATATCTGCCAGCTACCTCTGCAGCTGGCGATTCTCCCTCAGAATCCTTGTCTGTATGTGTTTGAGGTGCTACCCATACTGTTGTCCAGGAATTTGTGGTCTTGGCCCTTGCTGTCCTTGTTGCAGTTATTTCCTTGAGATGATATTGCACAATATGGCACAGACTGTGAGAATTTCTGCAGAGGTGCCTAGGTCATACTACAGGGCAACCGCTGATGTGTCTATCTAGACAGCGGAGCCATGACTTCCTCATGCTAAACACACACTCTACGATGTTTCAAGTTTGAGCATGGGCATTGTTGTATCCCTCCTCTGTGGGTATAAGTGCATTTCTGATGGGTGTCATGAGCAACAGTTCTAGTGCATAACCTGCATCACCCAGGAAATGGTTTTGTGGGACATTACCCCTAGCAAATCTTGTGTGCAGCTGGGAAATCTGTCATGTGTGCGAGTCATGATAACTGACTGGGTTGTCTCCATAGACATTCAGAATGATCCCTTAGGCATTACAGGCAATCTGGCAGTTGAATGAGTGGAACCTTTTCCTGTTGATGTATGTTTCTCACTGTTCACCTGGTGTGGCTTTTATTTCTATGTGAGTACAGTCTATGGCCCTCAAGACATCAGGAAAGTATGCTACAGCACAGAATTATTGCATTGTTCTTGTTCTCTCCTTTGCTGTGCATGGAAAATAGATGTACTCCCTTGTATGTTAACATAGTATTAAGATATTGGTGAAATGTGCAAATGTGGGAAAAGAGGTTGTGGATGGATGGATGGATGGATGGATGGATGGATGGATGGATGGATGAATGGATTCTGGAGGTCAAGGCCTGTGACATCCCTAGTATATCCCCTGTATACCTCCGGAATGTATGAGTAGCTAATATCCTTAACTGCAACCTTTACCTTTGTTTCCACTGGTATAGATTCTCCTTAATTTCTCCTAGGTCTGAGGTGGGAGAGGCAGACATTGCAGAGTTCCTGTAGTGTTTCCCTACCAACCCTGTATCACTCCACTGTTTCAATATAATTCAGTCCATAATATGTTAAATGGGGTCTGAACACTCTTCTTCTTCTCCTTGGATGAGGTCTATCAGCAACATCCGCAGCATAGATTTCAGCCTGTTACTCATATATATGTAAGAGAGCAGCAGCCGCCCCTAACATTGTTGTTTTTTTTTTCTAAGTTTGATAATGGGTATATTCCATTAGGTTTGTTGTTCATAGCGAAGGTCTACTCCATCTCTACATGGTTACTTTGTAGCTTCCTGAATGGCTGTGCCATCTTGGATTGATTAATTAACATGTAATTCAGCTGCTTATGTTTTCATTAGCATACTCTGTGCTTAAGTGTGTTTCCCCACACAGTCTAATTCCTACTTTATAAAATTAATATTATCTCTCTTAGACACTAACATGTCTGCCCCCCCACTCTACCCCTGTCCAATCTAAACAACACACAGCTCTTTAATTTTAGTCCAGTACCTACCTCACTCATAAGGAAGTTGCCCCTTAAACTAAAAACTACTTCTGTAGCTGTAGACCAACTACCATCAGTCTACCTATAAATGGCTGCAGAAGTCATAGCCTTCTATGTGTGAATACTAATTAATAGGTTGATAGCAGAAAGAAACATTTCTTCACTGTGGAAAAAATCTTATATCATACCACTGCACAAAGGTGGAAAATCTACAGAGTTTAATAGCTAGAGACCGATTCTCTCCCCCCTCTCCAAAATATTAGAGAAATACATCCATATGCAGCTGATGCAGTACCAAACCTTAAATAACCTGCTCTTGTAAATACAACATGGCTTTAGGTCCTGGCAAAGCACCACTACTGCACTATTACATTTTACCAATATAATAAACCGACATCAAAACTATGGACTGCTTGTGTCCACCATGTTCTTAGATTTGTGAAAGGCATTTGATACCATCTTGTACCAGCAACTGCCCATTCAACTCTCCTCAATAGGACTTTCACAATACTCCTTGTTGCAGTTACTTAATTACCTACCTAGAAGGTAACAAGCTGTTAAATGGCAACAGACCTACTCATCCTTTCAACCAGTTACTACAGGTGTCCCTAAGGGCTCTCTCCTGGGTCCTCTCCTATTTAATATATTTACTAATAACCTCCATACCTCACCTCACCATGCTAGTTTAGTTCAGTATGCAGATGACTCAACATTAATATGTGCAGCCTCAACAATAAGTAAACTCCAAGACATTACCCAGAAATCATTCTCGTCTGTAGAAACCTGTCTAAAAGAATCAAACCTACTCAACCCCAAGAAAACTAAGTTAATGCTTTTCACCTCAAAAAGTTGCCAACATCAAAAGGAATCTTTTACCATAAAGTTATTAAATAATACTGTCACCGAAACTGTAACTCATAGTAAACTTCTAAGCATTATAATTAATGACAATCTCAAATAAGATCAACATGTACTCTACACCATTAAATATACACACCAGAAACTCAAACTATGCTTCCTTTATAGGATTAATGGATTCCTTACAGATACTGCAAGAAAAACTTTAGCCACCACATTCTTACTGCCAACTCTTATCCTAACAAACATAAACAATACTCAAAGAAACTTGCCTCATGCTACAATAAAATAGCTAGATTTGCCAACAATCTCTCTCATAGGACCCACCATTGTCTTAGCTTAAAGCAATTATACTGGCTTGAACTGCACAACTGTCTAATATATCCATAACTGACTACAGCACACAAGCTCATTCATCATCCAGTAAAATCCCAGCACTACAAAACTTACTACCCTATTGCCCAACAAGGGACCTCCGTTCTAGTAGCAAATTCTTATTACCTACAAATAAGTCAAATAATGTTGCAAAAGACTCGCTGTACTCCCAATACATTGCTAATTTCTGGAATAGTATCCCCACACAAATAAAACTGTCCAACATCTCAATAGTTTTAAACCACTGAACCAGAATAAAAACTGGGTGACAACAAACACAGCTAAATAAAGTAAACCAAAAAGTTTTTATTATAACTTAGTAAGCACTTTCGCATTGTCCTCAACACTTCATCAGACTTTAGAAATACACAAGTTAACACTCACTTTTGTTGTCACCCAGTTTTTATTCTGGTTTTATTCTTTGTGTACTGGTGTGACAGCTTCATCCCTGCTGTGCAGTTGTTTTTTATTCTTTTAGTTTTAAACCACTGTTTAAATAACATATTAACCAGTCCTGGTCCTGTACATGTTCATCACAGGGTTAAAACATTTTCACTGTACAACACTATACAAATACTATCCTTAAACATAGTATTCACAACTTTTTACAGAAATGACAAAACTATTTTTATATATAACCGCTGCCTGTAAAATCCACTAAGTTGCATGTGTGCTTTCTCTTTACTAACTTCTGCCTCTGTAAAATCTTAGAATGTTTATGTATAAATGTTAACTGCTGTTTGTGTATAAATGTAAACAGAAATGTAAGTACTCTGTCTTTGTCTGGAACTTAGTATAATGCAATGTAAGTAAATGGAGTTTTTCTCCCCAGGCCTCTGCTGGAAATGGGTATTACCCAGCTGGATTTTCCCCATAAACAAAGACTAACAAATAAATAAATATACCTTTGTTTGGCAGCTCTACACAATGTGTAGAGTCATTTAATGAGTACAAAATAGCATGCTATCATGTGCGGGTCATGCAGCAGTGTGGAAATTAGCCATCCATGAATCTGACCCATTGTCTTATTTAATGTCAGATAAGTCTCTTTGAGTTCTAGCTTGCCCCCTAAATCAACATTGACTATTATATAACATGCAAAAACTGGTCTTATACAGTTTCAGGCTTGTACAGTCTCATACAAACACTCACACACACACACACACACACACACACACACACACACACACACACACACACACACACACACACACACACACATAAATCCACTGTGCATATTTTTGAGGTGGAAACTCAGATGAAGCATCTGAGCTGCTTTTTTCCCCAAGTGTCAATTTTTAGACAGTTGGAAATAAATTATGTTCATCTCTTTCTAGGCACAAGTAGATATTTAAGCACTGTATCACACACTTGCATTTTTAGAATTTGTTATTTTACTAAAAGAAATTTGTTAGAAAAAATAACAATGACAAAATTAAACTCAAAGTCAAGAATTTTTAATCTTAAGTTTTGGTCTGCTGTTTAAGATTTGATTCAGAAATATGAAGAAGGAATGATCAGCTTTGCCTCATATAATCTAAGTGAAAGAGCTTGTAATATTTTTAACAAACACTTTTTCTAACGTAACTTCAGATTAAGGGCTCACACCTGTTCAAAAGTTCAAGTAATTTATAAAACCTATGCAGGTCCAGTAAAAGGCATTAAAATGTAGACAGGTCAGAATGTGTCAGTCAGAACTGCAGCATCAAAATGTTGACAATTCAAAATGTAGACAGTAAACATTTTCAAGAGGTCATAATGTAAATGGAAGTAAGTATGTGGGTACCAGGCATGGGTTGCACACCCTGCCCATCTTATTAATGTGTGCTAACACTAAACATAACCCTACCCATGTCCCTAACTCTAACCCTGCATCTTACCTTAGAAAAACCCTTCCTCAGCAGTACTGTGGTATTGTTTTAGTTTAGGAGTTTCTGTTTGCATTATTTATAGGGCCATGGGTTCAAAAGCCAGTAATAGGCTAGCTGCCCTTGCAGGACAATTTAAGGATAGTCACTTTCCCTTTTTTTTGCTCAATATACTCTATTCCAATTGGTTATAGATTGGCCTTACACATCTGATGCTTGAGAACTATATATATGAAAATAACTAGGATCATAACACAGATATTATGAGGTGACCCATGCATGGGATAAAGCTTTTTGGAGCTGCCTTTGTTCCTTAGTAGTACAGGGAGCATTTCTAGGGATTTTCAGTTTCCTATCTCTAGATCTAAGTTGCACGTAAAATGGACAGGGATGAACTTTGTTTTGCATAGATGGGGAGTCTGTTCCACAGCAGTTGCACCCTCTGTTAGATAAACTTGTCCCTACAAACCATTCTGTCGATGTTGCAGAAGAGGTTTAGATCTCTACAATGAGCATT